>NC_143022.1:4695000-4742500 GCF_057628025.1 Oncorhynchus mykiss
GGGCTCTGGTCTAAAGTAGTGCACTATATAGGGAATAGGGCTCTGGTCTAAAGTAGTGCACTATATAGGGAATAGGGCTCTGGTCTAAAGTAGTGCACTACATAGGGAATAGGGCTCCATCTGGGATGCACACCATACCTCTAATAATTTAATCTGAGATCTGAGTGCACAGCAACCAACAGACTTGTCTTATCTCGTCTAAAAATTCACTTCTGACTTTCGCAGCATTAAAAGATGTCAGACAGACACGTAGTTGACAGACACTCAGCCAGGACATTTCAAACAGAAAGATCTCATGTCAACTCGATCATAGCTACCGTTGCTAATGACCGTTGTTAATGCCTCCTATTATACAAGGACACAGGACACAGGACACAGGACACAAGGATACAGGACAGGTAGTTGGGACCCAGGACTACAGACATCTATTAAAATAGTATTGGGTATAATTATGACAGGATGCTCAGCTCTGGCATGTCATGGTCTGTCTGACCCTGTGTCTGTCTGTGTGTGTCGCTCTACAGCGTAATTGCAATGGGACACTATAACCTCACGAGCGATGCACCCAAACGCCTGAAGCTAAATTAAAACGATATGTACTGAGGCATAACTAAAGCGGGACACAAGACACATCAAGTCAGGGCTTGTTGTGATATTTCCGACCCTGTATCTGTTTGTGTTTGTCTCGATCACTGTATTGGGACATGAAACCCCATTCTTACAAAGACATCACTCACCAGCCAGGCTATAGGGGCTTAGATTAGAACACTGACCTTTGACCTCTCCTATTGTTGCCATGGTACCTCAGCCTGTACCGCAGTGTAAAAGAGAGAACGGGTAGTGGGGGAATCAGAGACGATGGGAGAGAAGGGTTGGAGAAGAAGAGGGGAGGGAGTGAGGGATTAGAAAGGAGGGAGAGAGGATTTGGAGAGGAGGAGAGGGAAGTGAGGGATCGGAGGGGAGGGAGAGAGGAGGGGAGGTAGAGAGGAGGGGAGGGAGAGGAGGGGAGGGAGAGAGGAGGGGAGGGAAGTGAGGGATCGGAGGGGAGGGAGAGAGGAGGGGAGGGAGAGAGGAGGGGAGGGAGAGGAGGGAAGTGAGGGATCGGAGGGGAGGGAGAGAGGAGGGAAGAGAGGGATCGGAGGGGAGGGAGAGAGGAGTGGAGGGAGAGGAGGGAAGTGAGGGATCGTAGAGGAGGGGACATGGGGTATTGGGAGTTTGAACACGGACGGATGCACAGCCCCAACAGGTGGTGTTGATTTAAAGGCCCTTTGGCTTCTTCATGTGTTGGAACTAAACCCCATACAAGACAAGCTCAGATCAAAGCACTGTCAAAAGCACTGAGCTTCCTCACACCAGCACATACACAGTCTGTCTCTCACTCTTTCCCTTTCTCTCCTATAGGTCTCACCACTCTCTCTCTTCTCTCTGTTTCTCTCTCTCTTTCCCTTTCTCTCCTATAGGTCTCACCACTCTCTCTGTTTCTCTCTCTTTCCCTTTCTCTCATATAGGTCTCACCACTCTCTCTCTTCTCTCTGTTTCTCACTCTCTTTCCCTTTCTCTCCTATAGGTCTCACCACTCTCTCTGTTTCTCTCTCTTTCCCTTTCTCTCATATAGGTCTCACCAATCTCTCTCTTCTCTCTTTCTCTCTCTCTCTTTCCCTTTCTCTCCTATTGGTCTCACCACTCTCTCTCTTCTCTCTGTTTCTCTCTCTCTTTCCCTTTCTCTCCTATAGGTCTCACCACTCTCTCTCTTCTCACTGTCTCTCTCTGTCTCTCTCTCTCTCTCATTCACTCACACACTCACTCACTCAATCACTCACTCATTCACTCACACACTCACTGTTTCTCTCTATGTCCCTCTCTGTCTCTCTCTGTCTCTCTCTGTCTCTCTCTGTCTCTCTCTGTCTCTCTCTGTCTCTCAATTCAATTCAATTCAAGGGCTTTATTGGCATGGGAAACATGTGTTAACATTGCCAAAGCAAGTGAGGTAGATAATATATAAAGTGTCTCTCTGTCTCACTCACTCACTCACTCACTCACTCACTCACTCACTGTTTTTCTCTCTCTCTCTCTCTCTCTCTCTCTCTCTCTCTCTCTCTCTCTCTCTCTCTCTCTCTCTCTCTCTCTCTGTCTCTCTCTGTGTCTCTGTGTCTCTCTCTCTCAATTCAATTCAAGGGGCTTTATTGGCATGGGAAACGTGTTAACATTGCCAAAGCAAGTGAGGTAGATAATATACACTAGTGAAATAAACAATACAAATGAACAGTAAACATTACACTCAAACAAGTTCCAAAACAATAGAGACATTACAAATGTCATATTATATCTATATACAGTGTTGTAACAATGTACAAATAGTTAAAGTACAAAAGGGAAAATAAATAAAACACAGGGTGTTAGTTCTTCACTGGTTGACCTATTCTTGTGGCAACAGGACACAATATCTCACACACGTAACCCCTTAATTCATTCCTACTTAGATTTGTGTGTCTATGTTGTGAAATTTGTTAGGAAAGGGGGATACCTAGTCAGTTGTACAACTGAATGTATTCAACTGAAATGTGTCTTCCACATTTAACCCCTCTGAATCAGAGAACTGCCTTGTTCAGGGGTAGGACGACAGATTTTCACCTTGTCAGCTCGGGGAGTCGATCCCGCAATCTTTCAGGTTATTGGCCCAACGCTCTAACCACTAGACTACCTGCTGGTTACTGTCCCAACGCTCAAACCACTAGACTACCTGCTGGTTACTGGCCCAACGCTCAAACCACTAGACTACCTGCTGGTTACTGGCCCAACGCTCTAACCACTGGGCTACCTGCTGGTTACTGGCCCAACGCTCTAACCACTGGGCTACCTGCTGGTTACTGGCCCAACGCTCTAACCACTAGGCTACCTGCTGGTTACTGGCCCAACGCTCTAACCACTAGGCTACCTGCTGGTTACCGGCCCAATGCTCCAACCACTAGGCTACCTGCTGGTTACTGGCCCAACGCTCTAACCACTAGGCTACCTGCTGGTTACTGGCCCAACGCTCTAACCACTAGGCTACCTGCTGGTTACTGTCCCAACACTCTAACCACTAGGCTACCTGCTGGTTACTGGCCCAACGCTCTAACCACTAGACTACCTGCTGGTTACTAGTCCAACACTCTAACCACTAGGCTACCTGCTGATTACTAGTCCAACGCTCTAACCACTAGGCTACCTGCTGGTTACTGGCCCAACACTCTAACCACTAGGCTACCTGCTGGTTACTGGCCCAACGCTTTAACCACTAGGCTACCTGCCACCCCTACAATCTAACCACTAGGCTACCTGCTGGTTACTAGTCCAACACTCTAACCACTAGGCTACCTGCTGGTTACTAGTCCAACGCTCTAACCACTAGGCTACCTGCTGGTTACTAGTCCAATGCTCTAACCACTAGGCTACCTGCTGGTTACTGGCCCAACGCTCTAACCACTAGGCTACCTGCTGGTTACCGGCCCAATGCTCTAACCACTAGGCTACCTGCTGGTTACTGGCCCAACGCTCTAACCACTGGGCTACCTGCTGGTTACTGGCCCAACGCTCTAACCACTATACTACCTGCTGGTTACTAGTCCAACACTCTAACCACTAGGCTACCTGCTGGTTACTAGTCCAACGCTCTAACCACTAGGCTACCTGCTGGTTACTGGCCCAACACTCTAACCAGTAGGCTACCTGCTGGTTACTGGCCCAACGCTCTAACCACTAGGCTACCTGCCTCCCCTACACTCTAACCACTAGGCTACCTGCTGGTTACTAGTCCAACACTCTAACCACTAGGCTACCTGCTGGTTTCTGACCCAACACTCTAACCACTAGGCTACCTGCTGGTTACTAGTCCAACGCTCTAACCACTAGGCTACCTGCTGGTTACTAGTCCAATGCTCTAACCACTAGGCTACCTGCTGGTTACTGGCCCAACGCTCTAACCACTAGGCTACCTGCTGGTTACCGGCCCAATGCTCCAACCACTAGGCTACCTGCTGGTTACTGGCCCAATGCTCTAACCACTAGGCTACCTGCTGGTTACTGGCCCAACGCTCTAACCACTAGGCTACCTGCTGGTTACTGTCCCAACACTCTAACCACTAGGCTACCTGCTGGTTACTGGCCCAACGCTCTAACCACTAGACTACCTGCTGGTTCTAGTCCAACGCTCTAACCACTAGGCTACCTGCTGGTTAATGGCCCAACACTCTAACCACTAGGCTACCTGCTGGTTACTGGCCCAACGCTCTAACCACTAGGCTACCTGCTGGTTACCGGCCCAATGCTCCAACCACTAGGCTACCTGCTGGTTACTGGCCCAACGCTCTAACCACTAGGCTACCTGCTGGTTACTGGCCCAACGCTCTAACCACTAGGCTACCTGCTGGTTAATGGCCCAACACTCTAACCACTAGGCTACCTGCTGGTTACTGGCCCAACGCTCTAACCACTAGGCTACCTGCCACCCCTACAATCTAACCACTAGGCTACCTGCTGGTTACTAGTCCAACACTCTAAACACTAGACTACCTGCTGGTTACTAGTCAAACACTCTAACCACTAGGCTACCTGCTGGTTACCGGCCCAACACTCTAAACACTAGACTACCTGCTGGTTACTAGTTCAATACTCTAACCACTAGGCTACCTGCTGGTTACTGACCCAACACTCTTACCACTAGGCTACCTGCTGGTTACCGGCCCAACACTCTAACCACTAGGCTACCTGCTGGTTACTAGTCCAACGCTCTAACCCCTAGACTACCTGCTGGTTACTAGTCCAACACTCTAACCACTAGACTACCTGCTGGTTAATAGTCCAACACTCTAACCACTAGGCTACCTGCTGGTTACTGACCCAACACTCTAACCACTAGGCTACCTGCTGGTTACCGGCCCAACACTCTAACCACTAGGCTACCTGCTGGTTACTAGTCCAACGTTCTAACCAGTAGGCTACCTGCTGGTTACTAGTCCAACGTTCTAACCAGTAGGCTACCTGCTGGTTACTAGTCCAACGCTCTAACCACTAGGCTACCTGCTGGTTACTAGTCCAACGCTCTAACCACTAGGCTACCTGCTGGTTACTGGTCCAATGCTCTAACCACTAGGCTACCTGCTGGTTACTAGTCCAACGCTTTAACCACTAGGCTACCTGCTGGTTACTAGTCCAACGCTTTAACCACTAGGCTACCTTCTGGTTACTAGTCCAACACTCTAACCACTAGTCTACTTGTTAGATATTACTGCGTTGTTGGAGCTAGAAGCACAAGCATTCCGCTACACCCGCAACAACATCTGCTAATCACGTGAATGTGACCAATAACATTTTATTTGATTTGACACACGCAGTCAATCTAATCCAAGCTCCTAACCCTAAATCTAATCCTAGCTCCTAACCCTAACCCTAAACCTAGCTTCTAACGCTAAACCTAATCCTAGCTCCTAAACCTAATCCTAGCTCCTAACCCTAGCGCCTAACCCTAAACCTAATCCTAGCTCATAACCCTAAACCTAATCCTAGCCCATAACCCTAAATAAAATCCTAGCTCATAACTCTAGCTCTTAACCCTAAACATAATCCTAGTTCCAAACCCTAATCCTAGCTCCTAACCTAATCCTAGCTCATAACCCTAGCTCCTAACACTAACCCTAACCCTAAACCTAATCCTAGCTCAAAACCATAAATCTAATCCTATTTCATAACCCAAGTTCCTATCCCTAACCCTAAATCTAATCCTAGCTTCTAACCCTAAACATAATCCTAGTTCCAAACCCTAATCCTAGCTCCTAACCCTAAACCTAATCCTAGCTCATAACCCTAGCTCCAAACACTAACCCTAAACCTAAACCTAATCCTAGTTCCTAACCCTAAACCTAATCCTAGCTCATAACCCTAAATCTAATCCTAGCTCATAACCCTAAATCCTAACCCTAACCCTAAACCTAGCGCCTAACCCTAACATTAAAACTAATCCTATTTCCTAACCCTAAATCTAATCCTAGCTCCTAACCCTAACCCTAAACCTAATCCTTGCTCCTAACCCTAAACGTAATCCTAGTTCTTAACCCTAAACCTAATCCTTGTTCCTAACCCTAAACCTAATCCTAGCTCATAACCCTAAATCTAATCCTAGCTCCTAACCCTAACCCTAAACCTAATCCTAGCTCCTAACCCTAAACATAATCCTAGCTCCTAAACCTAACTCCTAACCCTAGCCCTAAACCTAATCCTAGCTCCTAACCCTAAACCTAATCCTAGCTCCTAACCCTAAACCTAATCCTAGTTCCTAACCCTGAACCTAATCCTAGTTCCTAACCCTAAACCTAATCCTATCTCATAACCATAAATCTAATCCTAGCTCCTAACCCTAAACCTAATCCTAGCTCCTAACCCTAAACCTAATCCTAGCTCCTAACCCTAAACCTAATCCTAGCTCCTAACCCTAATCCTAGCTCATAACCCTAACCCTAAACCTAATCCTAACCCTAATCCTAGCTCATAACCCTAGCTCCTAACCCTAAACCTAATCCTAGCTCCTAACCCTAAACCTAATCCTAGCTCCTAACCCTAAACCTAATCCTAGCTCCTAACCCTAAATCTAATCCAAGCTCCTAACCCTAAATCTAATCCTATCCCCTAACCCTAACCCTAAACCTAGTTCCTAACCCTAAACCTAACCCTAGCTCCTAACCCTAAACCCAATCCTAGCTCCTAAACCTAATCCTAGCTCATAACCCTAGCTCCTAACCCTAACCCTAAACCTAATCCTAGCTCATAACCCTAAACCTAATCCTAGCTCCTCACCCTAAACCTATTCCTAGCTCCTAACCCTAAAGCTAATCCTAGCTCCTAAACCTAATCCTATCTCCTAAACCTAATCCTAGCTCCTAACCCTAAATCTAATCCTAACCCTAAACCTAATCCTAATCCTAGTTCCTAACCCTAAACCTAATCCTAGCTCCTAACCCTAAATCTAATCCTAACCCTAACCCTAAACCTAATCCTAGCTCCTAACCCTAAACCTAACCCTAGCTCCTAACCCTAAACCTAATCCTAGCTCCTAATCCTAACCCTAAACCTAATCCTAGCTCATAACCCTAAACCTAATCCTTGCTCCTAACCCTAAATCTAATCCTAATCCTAACCCTAAACCTAATCCTAGCTCCTAACCCTAAACTTAATCCTAGCTCATAACCCTAACCCTAGCTCCTAACCCTAAACCTAATCCTAATCCTAACCCTAAACCTAATCCTAACCCTTAACGTAATTCTAACCCTAAAACTAATTCTAACCTTAACCCTAAACCCCCCAAAATGTCCCCAGTTGTTTGTTTACTATTCTTGTCGGGTCTTAGTATAGTTAAATGTACACACACAAACACACACACACACACACACACACACACACACACACACACACACACACTGCTCTGATATGTAACAGAGCCCTTCTCCCAGTGGTCTTACACAACCCTGAACCAGGGTGTGTATTGAACCCTGTGTGTCCAATACACACACACTCAGCCCCCCACACACACACTCTCAGCTCCCCCCCACACACACTCTCAGCTCCCCAACACACTCAGCCCCCCCAGAACACACACTCTCAGACCCCCCCACACACACACTCTCAGCCCCCCCACACACACTCTCAGCTCCCCAACACACTCAGTCCCCCCCCACACACACTCTCAGCCCCCCCACACACACACTCTCAGCCCCCCCCCACACTCTCAGCTCCCCTACACACTCTCATCCCCCCCACACACACTCTCAGCTCCCACACACACTCTCAGCCCGCCACCCAAACACACTCTCAGCCCCACCCCACATACACACTCTCAGCCCCCCCCACATACACACTCTCAGCCCCCCCCACATACACACTCTCACCCCCCCCCCCCACATACACACGCTCAGCCCCCCCCACACTCTCAGCCCCCTCCACATACACACTCTAACAACCCCTCAAAAACACTCTCACCCCCCCCCACATACACACTCTCAGCCCCCCCCACACTCTCAGCCCCCCCCACATACACACTCTCAGCCCCCCCCACATACACACTCTCATCCCCCCCACACTCTCAGCCCCCCCCACATACACACTCTCACCCCCCCCCCCCCACATACACACTCTCAGCCCCCCCACACTCTCAGCCCCCCCCACATACACACTCTCAGCCCCCCCCACATACACACTCTCAGCCCCCCCCCACATACACACTCTCAGCCCCCCCCCACACTCTCAGCCCCCCCCACATACACACTCTCAGCCCCCCCCATATACACTCTCAGCTCCCCCCACACTCTCACCCCCCCACACTCTCAGCCCCCCCCCACATACACACTCTCAGCCCCCCCACACTCTCAGCCCCCCCCCCCATACTCTCAGCCCCCCCCACACTCTCACCCCCCCCCCACATACACACTCTCAGCCCCCCCCACATACACACTCTCAGCCCCCCCCACATACACACTCTCATCCCCACCCACATACACACTCTCAGCCCCCCTCACATACACATTCTCGGCCCCCCACACATACACACTCTCAGCCCCCCACCACACTCTCATTCCCCCCACATACACACTCTCAGCCCCCCCCCCACATACACACTCTCAGCCCCCCCCCACATACACACTCTCAGCCCAACCCCACATACACACTCTCAGCCCCCCCCCACATACACACTCTCAACCCCCCCCACAAACACACTCTCACCCCCCCCCCACATACACACTCTCAGCCCCCTCCCCACACTCTCATCCCCCCCTACACTCTCAGCCCCCCCCCACATACACACTCTCAGCCCCCCCCCCCCCCCACATACACTCTCAGCTCCCCCCCACACTCTCACCCCCCCCCCACACTCTCAGCCCCCCCCCCCCCCACATACACACTCTCAGCCCCCCCCCCCACACTCTCAGCCCCCCCCCCCCCCACATACACTCTCAGCTCCCCCCCACACTCTCACCCCCCCCACACTCTCAGCCCCCCCCACATACACATAGTGCTGGAGGCACTGGGTTATCATGACTGAAACATTCTCTTTCATAAGTTGCACACTCCGCTCCCCTTTACTCACGTAGAGTCCAGAGTGACTGTCACCGAAGAAGGGGAATGCAACGGAGATCTCCACCAGCCCCGAGCCGCCATCGTCCTGGGAGATGGTTTGGGAGTCCCCCGAGTCCTGGCCAAAAGGATAGAAGTCCTCCAGGGGTACCCCCGGCTCGACCGTCCCAGGGAGGAGCAGCAGGTTCAGGCAGAGCAGGGTGCAGAGGCAGGGTAGCAGGGATCCAGGTACCAGGTCAGCTCCAGACATCTTCACCATGGCCCTCAGACTCTCAGCTTCAGCCTCTAGGCAGGCAGCAGAACAGGAGAGGACAGGAGAGGACAGGGAAGGACAGTATCTCGTCTTCTACACCAGCAGCTCTTTAAATCTTTAACGTTGTTTCTCTCTCTGTCCTTCTTCCTTTCTCTCTCTCTCTCCCAGGGAATGAGGTGACAGGGACAGTCACAACAGGCAAAGGGTATCACAGGGTAGGGTAGCAGAACACCTGGGGTATCAGAGGGTAGGGTAGCAGAACACCTGGGGTATCAGATGGTAGGGTAGCAGAACACCTGGGGTATCAGCAGAACAGGAACCTTCTTTCACAGCTGCAGCAACAACAGCCCTTTAAACCTTCTCCTGTGTTGTCTCTCTCTCTCTCTCTCTCTCTCTCTCTCTCTCTCGCTCTCTCTCTCTCGCTCTCTCTCGCTCGCTCGCTCTCTCCCTCTCGCTCTCTCTCTCTCCCTCTCGCTCTCTCTCCCTCTCGCTCTCTCTCTCCCTCTCGCTCTCTCTCTCCCTCTCGCTCTCTCTCTCTCTCTCTCTCTCTCTCTCTCTCTCAGTTGTGCTGTTTGTCTGAGACAAGGGGATAGATTCCTTGCATTCTGCTTGCCTCGCTGCTTGCTGCTGGGTGCTTCGTTGGTTCGTAAAGCTGTGCTGCTGCTCCGTCTCACAGAGATAAACTGAAAGGGAAAGACTGAAAGAAAAAGGGGGAGCAGAATGATTTTTTTTATTTTTTACAATCCCAGCGATTTGGTCCCTGATGGTTAGGGTTAGAAATACCCTCAATAAAAGCTCTATTCTGCCTGCCAAAGGAGTTCTTTCAGCTCTGCTAGGCCACACCCCCCCTTGGGATTCACTACCTCGCATAATGAGGGAATGTCGGCCAATGGTAGAGGAGAGGCCGGTAACTGGATAACTACTGGGAGGACCTATGGTAATCAAAGGAGTGCTCTAGAAACTCTGACAAGGCTTCTCCCTCCTCTCCTCTTTGGCTTAACCCTTTCACTCTGAGTCTATACAGATAACGCACCTTAGCGTGTCAGACTGAACAGGTTACACGCTACAAGCGTCCAGCTCTCCTCTCATCGAAATTTGACTCTGTGCATCTACCTAGGCGTATCAGAGTATGTTTAAACCAGGTAATAACATGGCTATATACAAGGGGTAGCAGTACAAGGTTGGTGTACAGGGGTACGAGGTAATAGCATGGCTATATACACAGGGTACCAGTACCGAGTTGGTGTAGGGGTACGAGGTAATAACAAAGGTACGAGGTAATAACAGAGGTACGAGGAAATAACAGGGGCATAAGGTAATAACAGGGGTATGAGGTAATAACAGGGGTATGAGGTAATAACAGGCGTACCAGGAATTAACAAGGGTATGAGGTAATAACAGGGGTATGAGGTATTAACCGGGGTATGAGGTATTAAGAGGGGTACCAGGTAATAACAATGGTACCAGGTAATAACAAGGGTACCAGGTAAGAACAGGGGTGCCAGGTAAGAACAGGGGTACCAGGTAATAACAGGGGTATGAGGTAATAACAGAGGTATGAGGTAATAACAGGGGTATGAGGTAATAACAGGGGTAACAGGTAATAACAGGGGTACCGGGTAATAACAGGGGTACCGGGTATTAACAGGGGTATGAGGTAATAACAGGGGTATGAGGAAATAACAGGGGTATGAGGTAATAACAGGGGTACCAGGTAATAACAGGGTACCAGGTAATAACAGGGGTATGAGGTAATAACAGGGGTACATGGTAACAACAGGGGTACCATGTATTAACAGGGGTATGAGGTAATAACAGGGGTATTAGGTAATAACAGGGGTATGAGGTAATAACAGGGGTACCAGGTATTAACAGGGGTATGAGGTAATAACAGGTGTACCAGGTATTAACAGGGGAACCAGGTACTAACAAGGGGTACCAGGTAATAACAGGGGTACCAGGTAATAACAGGGGTACCAGGTAATAACAGGGGTACAGGGTAATAACAGGGGTATAAGGTAATAACAGGGGTATGAGGAAATAACATGGGTAGCAGGTAATAACAGGGGTACCCGGTATTAACAGGGGTATTAGGTAATAACAGGGGTACCAGGTATTAACAGGGGTACCAGGTATTAACAGGGATACCAGGTATTAACAGGGATACCAGGTATTAACAGGGGTATGAGGTAATAACAGGGGTACCAGGTATTAACAGGGTTATGAGGTAATAACAGGGGTTCCAGGTAATAAAAGGGGTATGAGGCAATAACAGGGGAATGAGATAATAACAGGGGTACCAGGTATTAACAGGGGTATGAGGTAATAACAGGGGTGCCATGTAATAACAGGGGTACCGGGTATTAACAGGGGACTGAGGTAATAACAGGGGTACAAGGTAATAACGGGGGTACAAGGTATTAACAAGCGTACCAGGTAATAACAGGGGTACCATGTAATAAGAGGCGTACCAGGTATTAACAGGGGTACCAGGTAACAACAGGGGTACCAGGTATTAACAGGGTTATGAGGCAATAACAGGGGTATGAGGTATCAAAAGGGGTACCAGGTAATAACAGGGGTACCAGGTAATAACAGGGGAACCAGGTATTAACAGGGGTATGAGGCAATAACAGGGGTATGAGGTAATACCAGGGGTACCAGGTAATAACAGGGGTACCAGGTATTACAGGGGTACAAGGTTATAACGGGGTACCAGGTATTAACAGGGGTACCGGGTATTAACAGGGGTATGAGGTAATAACAGGGGTACCAGGTATTATCAGGGGTACCAGGTATTAACAGGGGTATGAGGTAATAACAGGGGTACGAGGTAATAACAGGGGTACCAGGTATTATCAGGGGTACCGGGTAACAACAGGGGTACCAGGTATTAACAGGGGTATGAGGCAATAACAGGGGTATGAGGTATTAACAGGGGTACCAGGTAATAACAGGGGTATGAGGCAATAACAGGGGTAACAGGTAATAACAGGGGAACCAGGTATTAACAGGCGTATGAGGTAATAACAGGAGTATGAGGTAATAACAGGGGTACCAGTTATTATCAGGGGTACCAGGTATTAACAGGGGTACGATGTAATAACAGGGGTTCCAGGTAATAACAGGGGTACCAGGTATTAACAGGGGTACCAGGTAAGAACAGGGGTATGAGGCAATAACAGGGGTATGAGGTAATAACAGGGGTACCAGGTATTAACAGGGGTATGAGGTAATAACAGGGGTTCCAGGTAATAACAGGGGTACCAGGTAATAACAGGGGTACCAGGAAATAACAGGTGTACCAGGTAATAACAGGGGTACCAGGTAATAACAGGGGTATGAGGTAATAACAGGGGTATGAGGTAATAACAGGGGTACCAGGTAATAAAAGGGGTATGAGGCAATAACAGGGGAATGAGATAATAACAGGGGTACCAGGTATTAACAGGGGTATGAGGTAATAACAGGGGTGCCATGTAATAACAGGGGTACCGGGTATTAACAGGGGACTGAGGTAATAACAGGGGTACAAGGTAATAACAGGGGTAAAAGGTATTAACAGGCGTACCAGGTAATAACAGGGGTACCATGTAATAAGAGGCGTACCAGGTATTAACAGGGGTACCAGGTAACAACAGGGGTACCAGGTATTAACAGGGGTATGAGGCAATAACAGGGGTATGAGGTATCAAAAGGGGTACCAGGTAATAACAGGGATATGAGGCAATAACAGGGGTACCAGGTAATAACAGGGGTACCAGGTAATAACAGGGGAACCAGGTATTAACAGGGGTTTGAGGTAATAACAGGGGTACGAGGTAATAACAGGGGTGCCAGGTATTATCAGGGGTACCGGGTAACAACAGGGGTACCAGGTATTAACAGGGGTATGAGGCAATAACAGGGGTATGAGGTATTAACAGGGGTACCAGGTAATAACAGGGGTATGAGGCAATAACAGGGGTAACAGGTAATAACAGGGGAACCAGGTATTAACAGGAGTATGAGGTAATAACAGGAGTATGAGGTAATAACAGGGGTACAAGTTATTATCAGGGGTACCAGGTATTAACAGGGGTACGATGTAATAACAGGGGTTCCAGGTAATAACAGGGGTACCAGGTATTAACAGGGGTACCAGGTAAGAACAGGGGTATGAGGCAATAACAGGGGTATGAGGTAATAACAGGGGTACCAGGTATTAACAGGGGTACCGGGTAACAACAGGGGTACCAGGTATTAACAGGGGTATGAGGCAATAACAGGGGTATGAGGTATTAACAGGGGTACCAGGTAATAACAGGGGTATGAGGCAATAACAGGGGTAACAGGTAATAACAGGGGAACCAGGTATTAACAGGCGTATGAGGTAATAACAGGAGTATGAGGTAATAACAGGGGTACAAGTTATTATCAGGTGTACCAGGTATTAACAGGGGTACGATGTAATAACAGGGGTTCCAGGTAATAACAGGGGTACCAGGTATTAACAGGGGTACCAGGTAAGAACAGGGGTATGAGGCAATAACAGGGGTATGAGGTAATAACAGGGGTACCAGGTATTAACAGGGGTACCGGGTAACAACAGGGGTACCAGGTATTAACAGGGGTATGAGGCAATAACAGGGGTATGAGGTATTAACAGGGGTACCAGGTAATAACAGGGGTATGAGGCAATAACAGGGGTAACAGGTAATAACAGGGGAACCAGGTAATAACAGGGGTACCAGGTAATAACAGGGGTATGAGGTAATAACAGGGGTATGAGGTAATAACAGGGGTACCAGGTAATAAAAGGGGTATGAGGCAATAACAGGGGAATGAGATAATAACAGGGGTACCAGGTATTAACAGGGGTATGAGGTAATAACAGGGGTTCCAGGTAATAACAGGGGTACCAGGTAATAACAGGGGTACCAGGAAATAACAGGTGTACCAGGTAATAACAGGGGTACCAGGTAATAACAGGGGTATGAGGTAATAACAGGGGTATGAGGTAATAACAGGGGTACCAGGTAATAAAAGGGGTATGAGGCAATAACAGGGGAATGAGATAATAACAGGGGTACCAGGTATTAACAGGGGTATGAGGTAATAACAGGGTGCCATGTAATAACAGGGGTACCGGGTATTAACAGGGGACTGAGGTAATAACAGGGGTACAAGGTAATAACAGGGGTACAAGGTATTAACAGGCGTACCAGGTAATAACAGGGGTACCATGTAATAAGAGGCGTACCAGGTATTAACAGGGGTACCAGGTAACAACAGGGGTACCAGGTAACAACAGGGGTACCAGGTATTAACAGGGGTATGAGGCAATAACAGGGGTATGAGGTATCAAAAGGGGTACCAGGTAATAACAGGGATATGAGGCAATAACAGGGGTACCAGGTAATAACAGGGGTACCAGGTAATAACAGGGGAACCAGGTATTAACAGGGGTATGAGGTAATAACAGATTATTAGGTAATAACAGGGGTACCAGGTATTAACAGGGTTATGAGGCAATAACAGGGGTATGAGGTAATACCAGGGGTACCAGGTAATAACAGGGGTATGAGGCAATAACAGGGGTACCAGGTATTAACAGGGGTACCGGGTATTAACAGGGGTATGAGGTAATAACAGGGGTACCAGGTATTATCAGGGGTACCAGGTATTAACAGGGGTATGAGGTAATAACAGGGGTATGAGGTAATAACAGGGGTAACAGGTATTATCAGGGGTACCGGGTAACAACAGGGGTACCAGGTATTAACAGGGGTATGAGGCAATAACAGGGGTATGAGGTATTAACAGGGGTACCAGGTAATAACAGGGGTATGAGGCAATAACAGGGGTACCAGGTAATAACAGGGGTACCAGGTAATAACAGGGGTATGAGGTAATAACAGGGGTAACAGGTATTATCAGGGGTACCGGGTAACAACAGGGGTACCAGGTATTAACAGGGGTATGAGGCAATAACAGGGGTATGAGGTATTAACAGGGGTACCAGGTAATAACAGGGGTATGAGGCAATAACAGGGGTACCAGGTATTAACAGGGGTACCAGGTAATAACAGGGGTATGAGGCAATATCAGGGGTACCAGGTATTAACAGGGGTATGAGGTAATAACAGGGGTACGAGGTAATAACAGGGGTAACAGGTATTATCAGGGGTACCGGGTAACAACAGGGGTACCAGGTAATAACAGGGGTATGAGGCAATAACAGGGGTATGAGGTATTAACAGGGGTACCAGGTAATAACAGGGGTATGAGGCAATAACAGGGGTATGAGGTATTAACAGGGGTACCAGGTAATAACAGGGGTATGAGGCAATAACAGGGGTATGAGGTATTAACAGGGGTACCAGGTAATAACAGGGGTATGAGGCAATAACAGGGGTACCAGGTATTAACAGGGGTATGAGGTAATAACAGGGGTACGAGGCAATAACAGGGGTATGAGGTAATAACAGGGGTACGAGGCAATAACAGGGGTACCAGGTAATAACAGGGGTATGAGGCAATAACAGGGGTACCAGGTAATAACAGGGGTATGAGGCAATAACAGGGGTAACAGGTAATAACAATAGGTAATAACAATACAGTGCCACTGACACGGCCTGCAACGAAAACATGCGGTCTCTCCTTCACTGCAGCCGAGGTGAGTAAGATATTTAAACGTGTTAACCCTCGCAAGGCTGCAGGCCCAGACGTCATCCCCAGCCGCGCCCTCAGAACATGCGCAGACCAGCTGGCCGGTGTGTTTACGGACATATTCAATCAATCCCTATCCCAGTCTGCTGTTCCCACATGCTTCAAGAGGGCCACCATTGTTCCTGTTCCCAAGAAAGCTAAGGTAACTGAGCTAAATGACTACCGCCCCGTAGCACTCACATCCGTCATCATGAAGTGCTTTGAGAGACTAGTCAAGGACCATATCACCTCCACCCTACCTGACACCCTAGACCCACTCCAATTTGCTTACCGCCCAAATAGGTCCACAGACGATGCAATCTCAACCACACTGCACACTGCCCTAACCCATCTGGACAAGAGGAATACCTATGTGAGAATGCTGTTCATCGACTACAGCTCGGCATTCAACACCATAGTACCCTCCAAGCTCGTCATCAAGCTCGAGACCCTGGGTCTCGACCCCGCCCTGTGCAACTGGGTACTGGACTTCCTGACGGGCCGCCCCCAGGTGGTGAGGGTAGGCAACAACATCTCCTCCCCGCTGATCCTCAACACTGGGGCCCCACAAGGTTGCGTTCTGAGCCCTCTCCTGTACTCCCTGTTCACCCACGACTGCGTGGCCACGCACGCCTCCAACTCAATCATCAAGTTTGCGGACGACACAACAGTGGTAGGCTTGATTACCAACAACGATGAGACGGCCTACAGGGAGGAGGTGAGGGCCCTCGGAGTGTGGTGTCAGGAAAACAACCTCACACTCAACGTCAACAAAACTAAGGAGATGATTGTGGACTTCAGGAAACAGCAGAGGGAACACCCCCCTATCCACATCGATGGAACAGTAGTGGAGAGGGTAGCAAGTTTTAAGTTCCTCGGCATACACATCACAGACAAACTGAATTGGTCCACTCACACAGACAGCATCGTGAAGAAGGCGCAGCAGCGCCTCTTCAACCTCAGGAGGCTGAAGAAATTCGGCTTGTCACCAAAAGCACTCACAAACTTCTACAGATGCACAATCGAGAGCATCCTGGCGGGCTGTATCACCGCCTGGTATGGCAACTGCACCGCCCTCAACCGTAAGGCTCTCCAGAGGGTAGTGAGGTCTGCACAACGCATCACCGGGGGCAAACTACCTGCCCTCCAGGACACCTACAACACCCGATGTCACAGGAAGGCCATAAAGATCATCAAGGACATCAACCACCCGAGCCACTGCCTGTTCACCCCGCTATCATCCAGAAGGCGAGGTCAGTACAGGTGCATCAAAGCTGGGACCGAGAGACTGAAAAACAGCTTCTATCTCAAGGCCATCAGACTGTTAAACAGCCACCACTAACACTGAGTGGCTGCTGCCAACACACTGACACTGACTCAACTCCAGCCACTTTAATAATGGGAATTGATGGGAAATGATGTAAATATATCACTAGCCACTTTAAACAATGCTACCTTATATAAATGTTACTTACCCTACATTATTCATCTCATATGCATACGTATATACTGTACTCTATATCATCGACGGTATCCTTATGTAATACATGTATCACTAGCCACTTTATACTATACTATGCCACTTTGTTTACATACTCATCTCATTTGTACATACTGTACCCGATACCATCTACTGTATCTTGCCTATGCTGCTCTGTACCATCACTCATTCATATATCCTTATGTACATATTCTTTATCCCCTTACACTGTGTACAAGACAGTAGTTTTGGAATTGTTAGTTAGATTACTTGTTATTACTGCATTGTCAGAACTAGAAGCACAAGCATTTCGCTACACTCGCATTAACATCTGCTAACCATGTGTATGTGACAAATAAAATTTGATTTGATTTGATTTGATTTTTAACAGGGGAACCAGGTATTAACAGGCGTATGAGGTAATAACAGGAGTATGAGGTAATAACAGGGGTACCAGGTATTATCAGGGGTACCAGGTTTTATCAGGGGTACCAGGTATTATCAGGGGTACCAGGTATTATCAGGGGTACCAGATAACAACAGGGGTAACAGGTAATAACAGGGGTACCGGGTAATAACAGGGGTATGAGGTAATAACAGGGGTACGAGGTATTAACAGGGGTAGCAGGTAATAACAGGCGTACCAGGTATTAACAGGGGTATGAGGTAATAACAGGGGTATGAGGCAATAACAGGGGTACAAGGTAATAACAGGGGTACAAGGTATTAACAGGCGTACCAGGTAATAACAGGGGTACCATGTAATAAGAGGCGTACCAGGTATTAACAGGGGTACCAGGTAACAACAGGGGTACCAGGTAACAACAGGGGTACCAGGTATTAACAGGGGTATGAGGCAATAACAGGGGTATGATGTATCAAAAGGGGTACCAGGTAATAACAGGGATATGAGGCAATAACAGGGGTACCAGGTAATAACAGGGGTACCAGGTAATAACAGGGGAACCAGGTATTAACAGGGGTATGAGGTAATAACAGATTATTAGGTAATAACAGGGGTACCAGGTATTAACAGGGTTATGAGGCAATAACAGGGGTATGAGGTAATACCAGGGGTACCAGGTAATAACAGGGGTACCAGGTATTACAGGGGTACAAGGTTATAACAGGGGTACCAGGTATTAACAGGGGTACCGGGTATTAACAGGGGTATGAGGTAATAACAGGGGTACCAGGTATTATCAGGGGTACCAGGTATTAACAGGGGTATGAGGTAATAACAGGGGTACGAGGTAATAACAGGGGTAACAGGTATTATCAGGGGTACCGGGTAACAACAGGGGTACCAGGTATTAACAGGGGTATGAGGCAATAACAGGGGTATGAGGTATTAACAGGGGTACCAGGTAATAACAGGGGTATGAGGCAATAACAGGGGTATGAGGTATTAACAGGGGTACCAGGTAATAACAGGGGTATGAGGCAATAACAGGGGTATGAGGTATTAACAGGGGTACCAGGTAATAACAGGGGTATGAGGCAATAACAGGGGTAACAGGTAATAACAATAAGTAATAACAATACAGTGCCACTGACACGGCCTGCAACGAAAACATGCGGTCTCTCCTTCACTGCAGCCGAGGTGAGTAAGATATTTAAACGTGTTAACCCTCGCAAGGCTGCAGGCCCAGACGTCATCCCCAGCCGCGCCCTCAGAACATGCGCAGACCAGCTGGCCGGTGTGTTTACGGACATATTCAATCAATCCCTATCCCAGTCTGCTGTTCCCACATGCTTCAAGAGGGCCACCATTGTTCCTGTTCCCAAGAAAGCTAAGGTAACTGAGCTAAATGACTACCGCCCCGTAGCACTCACATCCGTCATCATGAAGTGCTTTGAGAGACTAGTCAAGGACCATATCACCTCCACCCTACCTGACACCCTAGACCCACTCCAATTTGCTTACCGCCCAAATAGGTCCACAGACGATGCAATCTCAACCACACTGCACACTGCCCTAACCCATCTGGACAAGAGGAATACCTATGTGAGAATGCTGTTCATCGACTACAGCTCGGCATTCAACACCATAGTACCCTCCAAGCTCGTCATCAAGCTCGAGACCCTGGGTCTCGACCCCGCCCTGTGCAACTGGGTACTGGACTTCCTGACGGGCCGCCCCCAGGTGGTGAGGGTAGGCAACAACATCTCCTCCCCGCTGATCCTCAACACTGGGGCCCCACAAGGTTGCGTTCTGAGCCCTCTCCTGTACTCCCTGTTCACCCACGACTGCGTGGCCACGCACGCCTCCAACTCAATCATCAAGTTTGCGGACGACACAACAGTGGTAGGCTTGATTACCAACAACGATGAGACGGCCTACAGGGAGGAGGTGAGGGCCCTCGGAGTGTGGTGTCAGGAAAACAACCTCACACTCAACGTCAACAAAACTAAGGAGATGATTGTGGACTTCAGGAAACAGCAGAGGGAACACCCCCCTATCCACATCGATGGAACAGTAGTGGAGAGGGTAGCAAGTTTTAAGTTCCTCGGCATACACATCACAGACAAACTGAATTGGTCCACTCACACAGACAGCATCGTGAAGAAGGCGCAGCAGCGCCTCTTCAACCTCAGGAGGCTGAAGAAATTCGGCTTGTCACCAAAAGCACTCACAAACTTCTACAGATGCACAATCGAGAGCATCCTGGCGGGCTGTATCACCGCCTGGTATGGCAACTGCACCGCCCTCAACCGTAAGGCTCTCCAGAGGGTAGTGAGGTCTGCACAACGCATCACCGGGGGCAAACTACCTGCCCTCCAGGACACCTACAACACCCGATGTCACAGGAAGGCCATAAAGATCATCAAGGACATCAACCACCCGAGCCACTGCCTGTTCACCCCGCTATCATCCAGAAGGCGAGGTCAGTACAGGTGCATCAAAGCTGGGACCGAGAGACTGAAAAACAGCTTCTATCTCAAGGCCATCAGACTGTTAAACAGCCACCACTAACACTGAGTGGCTGCTGCCAACACACTGACACTGACTCAACTCCAGCCACTTTAATAATGGGAATTGATGGGAAATGATGTAAATATATCACTAGCCACTTTAAACAATGCTACCTTATATAAATGTTACTTACCCTACATTATTCATCTCATATGCATACGTATATACTGTACTCTATATCATCGACGGTATCCTTATGTAATACATGTATCACTAGCCACTTTATACTATACTATGCCACTTTGTTTACATACTCATCTCATTTGTACATACTGTACCCGATACCATCTACTGTATCTTGCCTATGCTGCTCTGTACCATCACTCATTCATATATCCTTATGTACATATTCTTTATCCCCTTACACTGTGTACAAGACAGTAGTTTTGGAATTGTTAGTTAGATTACTTGTTATTACTGCATTGTCAGAACTAGAAGCACAAGCATTTCGCTACACTCGCATTAACATCTGCTAACCATGTGTATGTGACAAATAAAATTTGATTTGATTTGATTTGATTTTTAACAGGGGAACCAGGTATTAACAGGCGTATGAGGTAATAACAGGAGTATGAGGTAATAACAGGGGTACCAGGTATTATCAGGGGTACCAGGTTTTATCAGGGGTACCAGGTATTATCAGGGGTACCAGGTATTATCAGGGGTACCAGATAACAACAGGGGTAACAGGTAATAACAGGGGTACCGGGTAATAACAGGGGTATGAGGTAATAACAGGGGTACGAGGTATTAACAGGGGTAGCAGGTAATAACAGGCGTACCAGGTATTAACAGGGGTATGAGGTAATAACAGGGGTATGAGGCAATAACAGGGGTACAAGGTAATAACAGGGGTACAAGGTATTAACAGGCGTACCAGGTAATAACAGGGGTACCATGTAATAAGAGGCGTACCAGGTATTAACAGGGGTACCAGGTAACAACAGGGGTACCAGGTAACAACAGGGGTACCAGGTATTAACAGGGGTATGAGGCAATAACAGGGGTATGATGTATCAAAAGGGGTACCAGGTAATAACAGGGATATGAGGCAATAACAGGGGTACCAGGTAATAACAGGGGTACCAGGTAATAACAGGGGAACCAGGTATTAACAGGGGTATGAGGTAATAACAGATTATTAGGTAATAACAGGGGTACCAGGTATTAACAGGGTTATGAGGCAATAACAGGGGTATGAGGTAATACCAGGGGTACCAGGTAATAACAGGGGTACCAGGTATTACAGGGGTACAAGGTTATAACAGGGGTACCAGGTATTAACAGGGGTACCGGGTATTAACAGGGGTATGAGGTAATAACAGGGGTACCAGGTATTATCAGGGGTACCAGGTATTAACAGGGGTATGAGGTAATAACAGGGGTACGAGGTAATAACAGGGGTAACAGGTATTATCAGGGGTACCGGGTAACAACAGGGGTACCAGGTATTAACAGGGGTATGAGGCAATAACAGGGGTATGAGGTATTAACAGGGGTACCAGGTAATAACAGGGGTATGAGGCAATAACAGGGGTATGAGGTATTAACAGGGGTACCAGGTAATAACAGGGGTATGAGGCAATAACAGGGGTATGAGGTATTAACAGGGGTACCAGGTAATAACAGGGGTATGAGGCAATAACAGGGGTAACAGGTAATAACAATAGGTAATAACAATACAGTGCCACTGACACGGCCTGCAACGAAAACATGCGGTCTCTCCTTCACTGCAGCCGAGGTGAGTAAGATATTTAAACGTGTTAACCCTCGCAAGGCTGCAGGCCCAGACGTCATCCCCAGCCGCGCCCTCAGAACATGCGCAGACCAGCTGGCCGGTGTGTTTACGGACATATTCAATCAATCCCTATCCCAGTCTGCTGTTCCCACATGCTTCAAGAGGGCCACCATTGTTCCTGTTCCCAAGAAAGCTAAGGTAACTGAGCTAAATGACTACCGCCCCGTAGCACTCACATCCGTCATCATGAAGTGCTTTGAGAGACTAGTCAAGGACCATATCACCTCCACCCTACCTGACACCCTAGACCCACTCCAATTTGCTTACCGCCCAAATAGGTCCACAGACGACCACACTCAACCACACTGCACACTGCCCTAACCCATCTGGACAAGAGGAATACCTATGTGAGAATGCTGTTCATCGACTACAGCTCGGCATTCAACACCATAGTACCCTCCAAGCTCGTCATCAAGCTCGAGACCCTGGGTCTCGACCCCGCCCTGTGCAACTGGGTACTGGACTTCCTGACGGGCCGCCCCCAGGTGGTGAGGGTAGGCAACAACATCTCCTCCCCGCTGATCCTCAACACTGGGGCCCCACAAGGTTGCGTTCTGAGCCCTCTCCTGTACTCCCTGTTCACCCACGACTGCGTGGCCACGCACGCCTCCAACTCAATCATCAAGTTTGCGGACGACACAACAGTGGTAGGCTTGATTACCAACAACGATGAGACGGCCTACAGGGAGGAGGTGAGGGCCCTCGGAGTGTGGTGTCAGGAAAACAACCTCACACTCAACGTCAACAAAACTAAGGAGATGATTGTGGACTTCAGGAAACAGCAGAGGGAACACCCCCCTATCCACATCGATGGAACAGTAGTGGAGAGGGTAGCAAGTTTTAAGTTCCTCGGCATACACATCACAGACAAACTGAATTGGTCCACTCACACAGACAGCATCGTGAAGAAGGCGCAGCAGCGCCTCTTCAACCTCAGGAGGCTGAAGAAATTCGGCTTGTCACCAAAAGCACTCACAAACTTCTACAGATGCACAATCGAGAGCATCCTGGCGGGCTGTATCACCGCCTGGTATGGCAACTGCACCGCCCTCAACCGTAAGGCTCTCCAGAGGGTAGTGAGGTCTGCACAACGCATCACCGGGGGCAAACTACCTGCCCTCCAGGACACCTACAACACCCGATGTCACAGGAAGGCCATAAAGATCATCAAGGACATCAACCACCCGAGCCACTGCCTGTTCACCCCGCTATCATCCAGAAGGCGAGGTCAGTACAGGTGCATCAAAGCTGGGACCGAGAGACTGAAAAACAGCTTCTATCTCAAGGCCATCAGACTGTTAAACAGCCACCACTAACACTGAGTGGCTGCTGCCAACACACTGACACTGACTCAACTCCAGCCACTTTAATAATGGGAATTGATGGGAAATGATGTAAATATATCACTAGCCACTTTAAACAATGCTACCTTATATAAATGTTACTTACCCTACATTATTCATCTCATATGCATACGTATATACTGTACTCTATATCATCGACGGTATCCTTATGTAATACATGTATCACTAGCCACTTTATACTATACTATGCCACTTTGTTTACATACTCATCTCATTTGTACATACTGTACCCGATACCATCTACTGTATCTTGCCTATGCTGCTCTGTACCATCACTCATTCATATATCCTTATGTACATATTCTTTATCCCCTTACACTGTGTACAAGACAGTAGTTTTGGAATTGTTAGTTAGATTACTTGTTATTACTGCATTGTCAGAACTAGAAGCACAAGCATTTCGCTACACTCGCATTAACATCTGCTAACCATGTGTATGTGACAAATAAAATTTGATTTGATTTGATTTGATTTTTAACAGGGGAACCAGGTATTAACAGGCGTATGAGGTAATAACAGGAGTATGAGGTAATAACAGGGGTACCAGGTATTATCAGGGGTACCAGGTTTTATCAGGGGTACCAGGTATTATCAGGGGTACCAGGTATTATCAGGGGTACCAGATAACAACAGGGGTAACAGGTAATAACAGGGGTACCGGGTAATAACAGGGGTATGAGGTAATAACAGGGGTACGAGGTATTAACAGGGGTAGCAGGTAATAACAGGCGTACCAGGTATTAACAGGGGTATGAGGTAATAACAGGGGTATGAGGCAATAACAGGGGTACAAGGTAATAACAGGGGTACAAGGTATTAACAGGCGTACCAGGTAATAACAGGGGTACCATGTAATAAGAGGCGTACCAGGTATTAACAGGGGTACCAGGTAACAACAGGGGTACCAGGTAACAACAGGGGTACCAGGTATTAACAGGGGTATGAGGTAATAACAGGGGTATGAGGCAATAACAGGGGTACAAGGTAATAACAGGGGTACAAGGTATTAACAGGCGTACCATGTAATAACAGGGGTACCATGTAATAAGAGGCGTACCAGGTATTAACAGGGGTACCAGGTAACAACAGGGGTACCAGGTAACAACAGGGGTACCAGGTATTAACAGGGGTATGAGGCAATAACAGGGGTATGAGGTATCAAAAGGGGTACCAGGTAATAACAGGGATATGAGGCAATAACAGGGGTACCAGGTAATAACAGGGGTACCAGGTAATAACAGGGGAACCAGGTATTAACAGGGGTATGAGGTAATAACAGATTATTAGGTAATAACAGGGGTACCAGGTATTAACAGGGTTATGAGGCAATAACAGGGGTATGAGGTAATACCAGGGGTACCAGGTAATAACAGGGGTACCAGGTATTACAGGGGTACAAGGTTATAACAGGGGTACCAGGTATTAACAGGGGTATGAGGTAATAACAGGGGTACGAGGTATTAACAGGGGTAGCAGGTAATAACAGGCGTACCAGGTATTAACAGGGGTATGAGGTAATAACAGGGGTATGAGGCAATAACAGGGGTACAAGGTAATAACAGGGGTACAAGGTATTAACAGGCGTACCATGTAATAACAGGGGTACCATGTAATAAGAGGCGTACCAGGTATTAACAGGGGTACCAGGTAACAACAGGGGTACCAGGTAACAACAGGGGTACCAGGTATTAACAGGGGTATGAGGCAATAACAGGGGTATGAGGTATCAAAAGGGGTACCAGGTAATAACAGGGATATGAGGCAATAACAGGGGTACCAGGTAATAACAGGGGTACCAGGTAATAACAGGGGAACCAGGTATTAACAGGGGTATGAGGTAATAACAGATTATTAGGTAATAACAGGGGTACCAGGTATTAACAGGGTTATGAGGCAATAACAGGGGTATGAGGTAATACCAGGGGTACCAGGTAATAACAGGGGTACCAGGTATTACAGGGGTACAAGGTTATAACAGGGGTACCAGGTATTAACAGGGGTACCGGGTATTAACAGGGGTATGAGGTAATAACAGGGGTACCAGGTATTATCAGGGGTACCAGGTATTAACAGGGGTATGAGGTAATAACAGGGGTACGAGGTAATAACAGGGGTACCAGGTATTATCAGGGGTACCGGGTAACAACAGGGGTACCAGGTATTAACAGGGGTATGAGGCAATAACAGGGGTATGAGGTATTAACAGGGGTACCAGGTAATAACAGGGGTATGAGGCAATAACAGGGGTAACAGGTAATAACAGGGGAACCAGGTATTAACAGGCGTATGAGGTAATAACAGGAGTATGAGGTAATAACAGGGGTACAAGTTATTATCAGGGGTACCAGGTATTAACAGGGGTACGATGTAATAACAGGGGTTCCAGGTAATAACAGGGGTACCAGGTATTAACAGGGGTACCAGGTAAGAACAGGGGTATGAGGCAATAACAGGGGTATGAGGTAATAACAGGGGTACCAGGTATTAACAGGGGTATGAGGTAATAACAGGGGTTCCAGGTAATAACAGGGGTACCAGGTAATAACAGGGGTACCAGGAAATAACAGGTGTACCAGGTAATAACAGGGGTACCAGGTAATAACAGGGGTATGAGGTAATAACAGGGGTATGAGGTAATAACAGGGGTACCAGGTAATAAAAGGGGTATGAGGCAATAACAGGGGAATGAGATAATAACAGGGGTACCAGGTATTAACAGGGGTATGAGGTAATAACAGGGTGCCATGTAATAACAGGGGTACCGGGTATTAACAGGGGACTGAGGTAATAACAGGGGTACAAGGTAATAACAGGGGTACAAGGTATTAACAGGCGTACCAGGTAATAACAGGGGTACCATGTAATAAGAGGCGTACCAGGTATTAACAGGGGTACCAGGTAACAACAGGGGTACCAGGTAACAACAGGGGTACCAGGTATTAACAGGGGTATGAGGCAATAACAGGGGTATGAGGTATCAAAAGGGGTACCAGGTAATAACAGGGATATGAGGCAATAACAGGGGTACCAGGTAATAACAGGGGTACCAGGTAATAACAGGGGAACCAGGTATTAACAGGGGTATGAGGTAATAACAGATTATTAGGTAATAACAGGGGTACCAGGTATTAACAGGGTTATGAGGCAATAACAGGGGTATGAGGTAATACCAGGGGTACCAGGTAATAACAGGGGTACCAGGTATTACAGGGGTACAAGGTTATAACAGGGGTACCAGGTATTAACAGGGGTATCGGGTATTAACAGGGGTATGAGGTAATAACAGGGGTACCAGGTATTATCAGGGGTACCAGGTATTAACAGGGGTATGAGGTAATAACAGGGGTACGAGGTAATAACAGGGGTAACAGGTATTATCAGGGGTACCGGGTAACAACAGGGGTACCAGGTATTAACAGGGGTATGAGGCAATAACAGGGGTATGAGGTATTAACAGGGGTACCAGGTAATAACAGGGGTATGAGGCAATAACAGGGGTATGAGGTATTAACAGGGGTACCAGGTAATAACAGGGGTATGAGGCAATAACAGGGGTACCAGGTATTAACAGGGGTATGAGGCAATAACAGGGGTATGAGGTATTAACAGGGGTACCAGGTAATAACAGGGGTATGAGGCAATAACAGGGGTACCAGGTATTAACAGGGGTATGAGGCAATAACAGGGGTATGAGGTATTAACAGGGGTACCAGGTAATAACAGGGGTATGAGGCAATAACAGGGGTACCAGGTATTAACAGGGGTATGAGGCAATAACAGGGGTATGAGGTATTAACAGGGGTACCAGGTAATAACAGGGGTATGAGGCAATAACAGGGGTACCAGGTATTAACAGGGGTATGAGGCAATAACAGGGGTATGAGGTATTAACAGGGGTACCAGGTAATAACAGGGGTATGAGGCAATAACAGGGGTAACAGGTAATAACAATAGGTAATAACAATACAGTGCCACTGACACGGCCTGCAACGAAAACATGCGGTCTCTCCTTCACTGCAGCCGAGGTGAGTAAGATATTTAAACGTGTTAACCCTCGCAAGGCTGCAGGCCCAGACGGCATCCCCAGCCGCGCCCTCAGAACATGCGCAGACCAGCTGGCCGGTGTGTTTACGGACATATTCAATCAATCCCTATCCCAGTCTGCTGTTCCCACATGCTTCAAGAGGGCCACCATTGTTCCTGTTCCCAAGAAAGCTAAGGTAACTGAGCTAAATGACTACCGCCCCGTAGCACTCACATCCGTCATCATGAAGTGCTTTGAGAGACTAGTCAAGGACCATATCACCTCCACCCTACCTGACACCCTAGACCCACTCCAATTTGCTTACCGCCCAAATAGGTCCACAGACGATGCAATCTCAACCACACTGCACACTGCCCTAACCCATCTGGACAAGAGGAATACCTATGTGAGAATGCTGTTCATCGACTACAGCTCGGCATTCAACACCATAGTACCCTCCAAGCTCGTCATCAAGCTCGAGACCCTGGGTCTCGACCCCGCCCTGTGCAACTGGGTACTGGACTTCCTGACGGGCCGCCCCCAGGTGGTGAGGGTAGGCAACAACATCTCCTCCCCGCTGATCCTCAACACTGGGGCCCCACAAGGTTGCGTTCTGAGCCCTCTCCTGTACTCCCTGTTCACCCACGACTGCGTGGCCACGCACGCCTCCAACTCAATCATCAAGTTTGCGGACGACACAACAGTGGTAGGCTTGATTACCAACAACGATGAGACGGCCTACAGGGAGGAGGTGAGGGCCCTCGGAGTGTGGTGTCAGGAAAACAACCTCACACTCAACGTCAACAAAACTAAGGAGATGATTGTGGACTTCAGGAAACAGCAGAGGGAACACCCCCCTATCCACATCGATGGAACAGTAGTGGAGAGGGTAGCAAGTTTTAAGTTCCTCGGCATACACATCACAGACAAACTGAATTGGTCCACTCACACAGACAGCATCGCGAAGAAGGCGCAGCAGCGCCTCTTCAACCTCAGGAGGCTGAAGAAATTCGGCTTGTCACCAAAAGCACTCACAAACTTCTACAGATGCACAATCGAGAGCATCCTGGCGGGCTGTATCACCGCCTGGTATGGCAACTGCACCGCCCTCAACCGTAAGGCTCTCCAGAGGGTAGTGAGGTCTGCACAACGCATCACCGGGGGCAAACTACCTGCCCTCCAGGACACCTACAACACCCGATGTCACAGGAAGGCCATAAAGATCATCAAGGACATCAACCACCCGAGCCACTGCCTGTTCACCCCGCTATCATCCAGAAGGCGAGGTCAGTACAGGTGCATCAAAGCTGGGACCGAGAGACTGAAAAACAGCTTCTATCTCAAGGCCATCAGACTGTTAAACAGCCACCACTAACACTGAGTGGCTGCTGCCAACACACTGACACTGACTCAACTCCAGCCACTTTAATAATGGGAATTGATGGGAAATGATGTAAATATATCACTAGCCACTTTAAACAATGCTACCTTATATAAATGTTACTTACCCTACATTATTCATCTCATATGCATACGTATATACTGTACTCTATATCATCGACGGTATCCTTATGTAATACATGTATCACTAGCCACTTTATACTATACTATGCCACTTTGTTTACATACTCATCTCATTTGTACATACTGTACCCGATACCATCTACTGTATCTTGCCTATGCTGCTCTGTACCATCACTCATTCATATATCCTTATGTACATATTCTTTATCCCCTTACACTGTGTACAAGACAGTAGTTTTGGAATTGTTAGTTAGATTACTTGTTATTACTGCATTGTCAGAACTAGAAGCACAAGCATTTCGCTACACTCGCATTAACATCTGCTAACCATGTGTATGTGACAAATAAAATTTGATTTGATTTGATTTGATTTTTAACAGGGGAACCAGGTATTAACAGGCGTATGAGGTAATAACAGGAGTATGAGGTAATAACAGGGGTACCAGGTATTATCAGGGGTACCAGGTTTTATCAGGGGTACCAGGTATTATCAGGGGTACCAGGTATTATCAGGGGTACCAGATAACTACAGGGGTAACAGGTAATAACAGGGGTACCGGGTAATAACAGGGGTATGAGGTAATAACAGGGGTACGAGGTATTAACAGGGGTAGCAGGTAATAACAGGCGTACCAGGTATTAACAGGGGTATGAGGTAATAACAGGGGTATGAGGCAATAACAGGGGTACAAGGTAATAACAGGGGTACAAGGTATTAACAGGCGTACCAGGTAATAACAGGGGTACCATGTAATAAGAGGCGTACCAGGTATTAACAGGGGTACCAGGTAACAACAGGGGTACCAGGTATTAACAGGGGTATGAGGCAATAACAGGGGTATGAGGTATCAAAAGGGGTACCAGGTAATAACAGGGATATGAGGCAATAACAGGGGTACCAGGTAATAACAGGGGTACCAGGTAATAACAGGGGAACCAGGTATTAACAGGGGTATGAGGTAATAACAGATTATTAGGTAATAACAGGGGTACCAGGTATTAACAGGGTTATGAGGCAATAACAGGGGTATGAGGTAATACCAGGGGTACCAGGTAATAACAGGGGTACCAGGTATTACAGGGGTACAAGGTTATAACAGGGGTACCAGGTATTAACAGGGGTACCGGGTATTAACAGGGGTATGAGGTAATAACAGGGGTACCAGGTATTATCAGGGGTACCAGGTATTAACAGGGGTATGAGGTAATAACAGGGGTACGAGGTAATAACAGGGGTACCAGGTATTATCAGGGGTACCGGGTAACAACAGGGGTACCAGGTATTAACAGAGGTATGAGGCAATAACAGGGGTATGAGGCAATAACAGGGGTAACAGGTAATAACAGGGGAACCAGGTATTAACAGGCGTATGAGGTAATAACAGGAGTATGAGGTAATAACAGGGGTACCAGGTATTATCAGGGGTACCAGGTTTTATCAGGGGTACCAGGTATTATCAGGGGTACCAGGTATTATCAAGGGTACCAGATAACAACAGGGGTAACAGGTAATAACAGGGGTACCGGGTAATAACAGGGGTATGAGGTAATAACAGGGGTACGAGGTATTAACAGGGGTATGACGTAATAACAGGGGTAGCAGGTAATAACAGGCGTACCAGGTATTAACAGGGGTATGAGGTAATAACAGGGGTATGAGGCAATAACAGGGGTACCAGGTAATAACAGGGGTATGTTACGTTCCCCAGTTCATGTGTTGTAGTTTGTGTATTTGCATGTGTTTTATTTCAGGAAATTGCTTCCTGAAATCCCTCAAGCAGCTGATTGGTCGACTCCAGGGCTAATTGGAGAGCTGACCCCGCCCCCTCGTCAAGACACAGCTGTCTCCAGTTACACATTCATTCTGAAGCTATATAAAAGCCAGTGTTCTGTTCAGGAGAGAGAGATTTGCTGGGAGGTCATTGCAGTGCGATTTGCTGTGAGGTCATTGCAGAGCGATTTGCTGGGAGTTCATTGCTGGGAAGTTGGTATGTTCTGTGAGTTTGTTGCTCAGATAGAGCTTATTTGATGTCCTTTGTTTCTTAGTTTGTTTGTGAAATTGTGTAATATTCTGTTTCATTTGTTCCCAGGGGGGGAAGGGGAAGGCACCTTGGGAGTGCTTAGGCAAGAGGCCCGCGGGCATACATATACCCGTAGTATATTCACTGTCTAGGCACACTAGGTAAGACCTGGGCGGACCACCCCCTGTATTTTGGTTAGGGCACCAGGTGGTGCTAAATTAGGTAAGTAGTGGGTAGGCAGGTAAGATAGGAGAGGGGGGACTTTGAGATTTACTTTCTTTGCTTTGGTTCCGTCCAGCCCCTTTTCCCCATATTACCGTGTAAAGGAATAAAGTCCTTGTAAACGGTACCACATTCTGTCTGGTGTCATTCTTACTCGCACCTACAGTCCATATCTTTTTCACTTCACAGAGAGTTTAGTTGTAGCAGGGTGTTGCGTTCCCTCTTCATAGAGGCGTGCGTAACAGGTACGAGGTAATAACAGGGGTGTGAGGTATTAACAGGGGCACCAGGTATTAACAGGGGTATGAGGCAATGGCAGGGGCAGGAGGCAATAACAGGGTACAAGGTAATAACAGGGGTACCAGGTATTAACAGGGGTACGATGTAATAACAGGGGTTCCAGGTAATAACAGGGGTACCAGGTAATAACAGGGGTACCAGGTAATAACAGGGATACCAGGTAATAACAGGGATATGAGTCAATAACAGGGGTACCAGGTATTAACAGGGGTATGATTTTTTAACAGGGGCAGGAGGCAATAACAGGGTACAAGGTAATAACAGGGGTACCAGGTATTAACAGGGGTAAGATGTAATAACAGGGGTTCCAGGTAATAACAGGGGTACCAGGTATTAACAGGGGTACCAGGTAAGAACAGGGGTATGAGGTAATAACATGGGTATGAGGTAATAACAGGGGTACCAGGTAATAAAAGGGGTATGAGGCAATAACAGGGTATGAGGTAATAACACGGGTACCAGGTATTAACAGGGGTGCCAGGTAATAACAGGGGTGCCAGGTAATAACAGGGGTGCCAGGTAATAACAGGGGTACGAGGTATTAACAGGGGTATGAGGTAATAACAGGGGTACCAGGTAATAACAGGGGTACCAGGTATTAACAGGAGTACCGGGTTATAACAGGGGACTGAGGTAATAACAGGGGTACGAGGTAATAACAGGGGTACAAGGTATTAACAGGCGTACCAGGTAATAACAGGGGTACCAGGTAATAAGAGGCGTACAAGGTATTAACAGGGGTACCAGGTAACAACAGGGGTACCAGGTATTAACAGGGGTATGAGGCAATAACAGGGGTACCAGGTAATAACAGGGGAACCAGGTATTAACAGGGGTATGAGGTAATAACAGGAGTATGAGGTAATAACAGGGGTACCAGGTATTATCAGGGGTACCAGGTATTATCAGGGGTACCAGGTATTATCAGGGGTACCAGGTATTATCAGGGGTACCAGGTATTATCAGGGGTACCAGGTATTATCAGGGGTACCAGGTAACAGCAGGGGTAACAGGTAATAACAGGGGTATGAGGCAATAACAGGGGTATGAGGTAATAACAGGGGTACTAGGTAATAACAGGGGTACCAGAAAATAACAGGGGTACCAGGTAATAACATGGGTACCAGGTAATAACAGCTGTACCAGGTATTAACAGGGGTACCAGCTGATAACAGGGGTATGAGGTAATAACAGGGGTACCAGGTAATAAAAGGGGTATGAGGCAATAACAGGGGTATGAGGTAATAACAGGGGTACCAGGTATTAACAGGGGTATGAGGTAATAACAGGGGTGCCATGTAATAACAGGGGTACCAGGTATTAACAAGGGTATGAGGCAATAACAGGGGTATGAGGTATCAAAAGGGGTACCAGGTAATAACAGGGATATGAGGCAATAACAGGGGTACCAGGTAATAACAGGGGTACCAGGTAATAACAGGGGAACCAGGTAATAACAGGGGTATGAGGCAATAACAGGGGTATGAGGTAATACCAGGGGTACCAGGTAATAACAGGGGTACCAGGTATTACAGGGGTACAAGGTTATAACAGGGGTACCAGGTATTAACAAGGGTACCGGGTATTAACAGGGGTATGAGGTAATAACAGGGGTACCAGGTATTATCAGGGGTACCAGGTATTAACAGGGGTATGAGGTAATAACAGGGGTACGAGGTAATAACAGGGGTACCAGGTATTATCAGGGGTACCGGGTATTAACAGGGGTACCGGGTATTATCAGGGGTACCAGGTATCATCAGGGGTACCAGGTATTATCAGGGGTACCAGATAACAACAAGGGTAACAGGTAATAACATGGGTATGAGGCAATAACAGGGTACAAGGTAATAACAGGCGTACCAGGTATTAACAGGGGTACGATGTAATAACAGGGGTTCCAGGTAATAACAGGGGTACCAGGTAATAACAGGGGTACCAGGTAATAACAGGGATACATGGTAATAACAGGGATATGAGTCAATAACAGGGGTACCAGGTATTAACAGGGGTATGATTTTTTAACAGGGGCAGGAGGCAATAACAGGGTACAAGGTAATAACAGGGGTACCAGGTATTAACAGGGGTAAGATGTAATAACAGGGGTTCCAGGTAATAACAGGGGTACCAGGTATTAACAGGGGTACCAGGTAAGAACAGGGGAACGAGGTATTAACAGGGGTATGAGGTAATAACAGGGGTACCAGGTAATAACAGGGGTACCAGGTATTAACAGGAGTACCGGGTTATAACAGGGGACTGAGGTAATAACAGGGGTACGAGGTAATAACAGGGGTACAAGGTATTAACAGGCGTACCAGGTAATAACAGGGGTACCAGGTAATAAGAGGTGCACCAGGTATTAACAGGGGTACCAGGTAACAACAGGGGTACCAGGTATTAACAGGGGTATGAGGCAATAACAGGGGTGTGAGGTATTAACAGGGGTACCAGGTAAGAACAGGGATATGAGGCAATAACAGGGGTACCAGGTAATAACAGGGGAACCAGGTATTAACAGGGGTATGAGGTAATAACAGGAGTATGAGGTAATAACAGGGGTACCATGTATTATCAGGGGTACCAGGTATTATCAGGGGTACCAGGTATTATCAGGGGTACCAGGTATTATCAGGGGTACCAGGTAACAGCAGGGGTAACAGGTAATAACAGGGGTATGAGGCAATAACAAGGGTATGAGGTAATAACAGGGGTACCAGGTAATAACAGGGGTACCAGAAAATAACAGGGGTACCAGGTGATAACAGGGGTATGAGGTATTAACAGGGGTACCAGGTAATAAAAGGGGTATGAGGCAATAACAGGGGTATGAGGTAATAACAGGGGTACCAGGTATTAACAGGGGTATGAGGTAATAACAGGGGTGCCATGTAATAACAGGGGTACCGGGTATTAACAGGGGACTGAGGTAATAACAGGGGTACAAGGTAATAACAGGGGTACAAGGTATTAACAGGCGTACCAGGTAATAACAGGGGTACCAGGTAATAAGAGGCGTACCAGGTATTAACAGGGGTACCAGGTAACAACAGGGGTACCAGGTATTAACAAGGGTATGAGGCAATAACAGGGGTATGAGGTATCAAAAGGGGTACCAGGTAATAACAGGGATATGAGGCAATAACAGGGGTACCAGGTAATAACAGGGGTACCAGGTACTACAGGGGTACAAGGTTATAACAGGGGTACCAGGTATTAACAGGGGTACCGGGTATTAACAGGGGTATGAGGTAATAACAGGGGTACCAGGTATTATCAGGGGTACCAGGTATTAACAGGGGTATGAGGTAATAACAGGGGTACGAGGTAATAACAGGGGTACCAGATAACAACAAGGGTAACAGGTAATAACAGGGGTATGAGGCAATAACAGGGGTATGAGGTAATAACAGGGGCACCAGCTAATAACATGGGTATGATGTAATAACAGGGGTAACAGGTAATAACAGGGGTATGAGGCAATAACAGGGGTATGAGGTAATAACAGGGGTACCAGGTAATAACAGGGGTACCAGAAAATAACAGGGGTACCAGGTATTATCAGGGGCACAGGGTATTAACAGGGGTACCGGTTATTATCAGGGGTACCAGGTATTATCAGGGGTACCAGGTATTATCAGGGGTACCAGATAACAACAAGGGTAACAGGTAATAACATGGGTATGAGGCAATAACAGGGTACAAGGTAATAACAGGCATACCAGGTATTAACAGGGGTACGATGTAATAACAGGGGTTCCAGGTAATAACAGGGGTACCAGGTAATAACAGGGGTACCAGGTAATAACAGGGATACATGGTAATAACAGGGATATGAGTCAATAACAGGGGTACCAGGTATTAACAGGGGTATGATTTTTTAACAGGGGCGGGAGGCAATAACAGGTTACAAGGTAATAACAGGGGTACCAGGTATTAACAGGGGTAAGATGTAATAACAGGGGTACCAGGTATTAACAGGGGTACCAGGTAAGAACAGCGGAACGAGGTATTAACAGGGGTATGAGGTAATAACAGGGGTACCAGGTAATAACAGGGGTACCAGGTATTAACAGGAGTACCGGGTTATAACAGGGGACTGAGGTAATAACAGGGGTACGAGGTAATAACAGGGGTACAAGGTATTAACAGGCGTACCAGGTAATAACAGGGGTACCAGGTAATAAGAGGAGTACCAGGTATTAACAGGGGTACCAGGTAACAACAGGGGTACCAGGTATTAACAGGGGTATGAGGCAATAACAGGGGTGTGAGGTATTAACAGGGGTACCAGGTAATAACAGGGGTATGAGGCAATAACAGGGGTACCAGGTAATAACAGGGGAACCAGGTATTAACAGGGGTATGAGGTAATAACAGGAGTATGAGGTAATAACAGGGGTACCAGGTATTATCAGGGGTACCAGGTATTATCAGGGCTACTAGGTATTATCAGGGGTACCAGGTATTATCAGGGGTACCAGGTATTATCAGGGGTACCAGGTAACAGCAGGGGTAACAGGTAATAACAGGGGTATGAGGCAATAACAGGGGTATGAGGTAATAACAGGGGTACCAGGTAATAGCAGGGGTACCAGAAAATAACAGGGGTACCAGGTGATAACAGGGGTATGAGGTAATAACAGGGGTACCAGGTAATAAAAGGGGTATGAGGCAATAACAGGGGTACCAGGTATTAACAGGGGTATGAGGTAATAACAGGGGTGCCATGTAATAACAGGGGTACCGGGTATTAACAGGGGACTGAGGTAATAACAGGGGTACAAGGTAATAACAGGGGTACAAGGTATTAACAGGCATACCAGGTAATAACAGGGGTACCAGGTAATGAGGCATACCAGGTATTAACAGGGGTACCAGGTAACAACAGAGGTACCAGGTATTAACAAGGGTATGAGGCAATAACAGGGGTATGAGGTATCAAAAGGGGTACCAGGTAATAACAGGGATATGAGGCAATAACAGGGGTACCAGGTAATAACAGGGGAACCAGGTAATAACAGGGGTATGAGGCAATAACTGGGATATGAGTTAATATCAGGGGTACCAGGTAATAACAGGGGTACCAGGTATTACAGGGGTACAAGGTTATAACAGGGGTACCAGGTATTAACAGGGGTACCGGGTATTAACAGGGGTATGAGGTAATAACAGGGGTACCAGGTATTATCAGGGGTACCAGGTATTAACAGGGGTATGAGGTAATAACAGGGGTACGAGGTAATAACAGGGGTACCAGATAACAACAGGGGTACCAGGTATTAACAGGGGTATGAGGCAATAACAGGGGTACCAGGTAATAACAGGGGAACCAGGTATTAACAGGGGTATGAGGTAATAACAGGAGTATGAGGTAATAACAGGGGTACCAGGTATTATCAGGGGTACCAGGTATTATCAGGGGTACCAGGTATTATCAGGGGTACCAGGTATTATCAGGGGTACCAGGTATTATCAGGGGTACCAGGTATTATCAGGGGTACCAGGTAACAGCAGGGGTAACAGGTAATAACAGGGGTATGAGGCAATAACAGGGGTATGAGGTAATAACAGGGGTACTAGGTAATAACAGGGGTACCAGAAAATAACAGGGGTACCAGGTAATAACATGGGTACCAGGTAATAACAGCTGTACCAGGTATTAACAGGGGTACCAGCTGATAACAGGGGTATGAGGTAATAACAGGGGTACCAGGTAATAAAAGGGGTATGAGGCAATAACAGGGGTATGAGGTAATAACAGGGGTACCAGGTATTAACAGGGGTATGAGGTAATAACAGGGGTGCCATGTAATAACAGGGGTACCAGGTATTAACAAGGGTATGAGGCAATAACAGGGGTATGAGGTATCAAAAGGGGTACCAGGTAATAACAGGGATATGAGGCAATAACAGGGGTACCAGGTAATAACAGGGGTACCAGGTAATAACAGGGGAACCAGGTAATAACAGGGGTATGAGGCAATAACAGGGGTATGAGGTAATACCAGGGGTACCAGGTAATAACAGGGGTACCAGGTATTACAGGGGTACAAGGTTATAACAGGGGTACCAGGTATTAACAAGGGTACCGGGTATTAACAGGGGTATGAGGTAATAACAGGGGTACCAGGTATTATCAGGGGTACCAGGTATTAACAGGGGTATGAGGTAATAACAGGGGTACGAGGTAATAACAGGGGTACCAGGTATTATCAGGGGTACCGGGTATTAACAGGGGTACCGGGTATTATCAGGGGTACCAGGTATCATCAGGGGTACCAGGTATTATCAGGGGTACCAGATAACAACAAGGGTAACAGGTAATAACATGGGTATGAGGCAATAACAGGGTACAAGGTAATAACAGGCGTACCAGGTATTAACAGGGGTACGATGTAATAACAGGGGTTCCAGGTAATAACAGGGGTACCAGGTAATAACAGGGGTACCAGGTAATAACAGGGATACATGGTAATAACAGGGATATGAGTCAATAACAGGGGTACCAGGTATTAACAGGGGTATGATTTTTTAACAGGGGCAGGAGGCAATAACAGGGTACAAGGTAATAACAGGGGTACCAGGTATTAACAGGGGTAAGATGTAATAACAGGGGTTCCAGGTAATAACAGGGGTACCAGGTATTAACAGGGGTACCAGGTAAGAACAGGGGAACGAGGTATTAACAGGGGTATGAGGTAATAACAGGGGTACCAGGTAATAACAGGGGTACCAGGTATTAACAGGAGTACCGGGTTATAACAGGGGACTGAGGTAATAACAGGGGTACGAGGTAATAACAGGGGTACAAGGTATTAACAGGCGTACCAGGTAATAACAGGGGTACCAGGTAATAAGAGGTGCACCAGGTATTAACAGGGGTACCAGGTAACAACAGGGGTACCAGGTATTAACAGGGGTATGAGGCAATAACAGGGGTGTGAGGTATTAACAGGGGTACCAGGTAAGAACAGGGATATGAGGCAATAACAGGGGTACCAGGTAATAACAGGGGAACCAGGTATTAACAGGGGTATGAGGTAATAACAGGAGTATGAGGTAATAACAGGGGTACCATGTATTATCAGGGGTACCAGGTATTATCAGGGGTACCAGGTATTATCAGGGGTACCAGGTATTATCAGGGGTACCAGGTAACAGCAGGGGTAACAGGTAATAACAGGGGTATGAGGCAATAACAAGGGTATGAGGTAATAACAGGGGTACCAGGTAATAACAGGGGTACCAGAAAATAACAGGGGTACCAGGTGATAACAGGGGTATGAGGTATTAACAGGGGTACCAGGTAATAAAAGGGGTATGAGGCAATAACAGGGGTATGAGGTAATAACAGGGGTACCAGGTATTAACAGGGGTATGAGGTAATAACAGGGGTGCCATGTAATAACAGGGGTACCGGGTATTAACAGGGGACTGAGGTAATAACAGGGGTACAAGGTAATAACAGGGGTACAAGGTATTAACAGGCGTACCAGGTAATAACAGGGGTACCAGGTAATAAGAGGCGTACCAGGTATTAACAGGGGTACCAGGTAACAACAGGGGTACCAGGTATTAACAAGGGTATGAGGCAATAACAGGGGTATGAGGTATCAAAAGGGGTACCAGGTAATAACAGGGATATGAGGCAATAACAGGGGTACCAGGTAATAACAGGGGTACCAGGTACTACAGGGGTACAAGGTTATAACAGGGGTACCAGGTATTAACAGGGGTACCGGGTATTAACAGGGGTATGAGGTAATAACAGGGGTACCAGGTATTATCAGGGGTACCAGGTATTAACAGGGGTATGAGGTAATAACAGGGGTACGAGGTAATAACAGGGGTACCAGATAACAACAAGGGTAACAGGTAATAACAGGGGTATGAGGCAATAACAGGGGTATGAGGTAATAACAGGGGCACCAGCTAATAACATGGGTATGATGTAATAACAGGGGTAACAGGTAATAACAGGGGTATGAGGCAATAACAGGGGTATGAGGTAATAACAGGGGTACCAGGTAATAACAGGGGTACCAGAAAATAACAGGGGTACCAGGTATTATCAGGGGCACAGGGTATTAACAGGGGTACCGGTTATTATCAGGGGTACCAGGTATTATCAGGGGTACCAGGTATTATCAGGGGTACCAGATAACAACAAGGGTAACAGGTAATAACATGGGTATGAGGCAATAACAGGGTACAAGGTAATAACAGGCATACCAGGTATTAACAGGGGTACGATGTAATAACAGGGGTTCCAGGTAATAACAGGGGTACCAGGTAATAACAGGGGTACCAGGTAATAACAGGGATACATGGTAATAACAGGGATATGAGTCAATAACAGGGGTACCAGGTATTAACAGGGGTATGATTTTTTAACAGGGGCGGGAGGCAATAACAGGTTACAAGGTAATAACAGGGGTACCAGGTATTAACAGGGGTAAGATGTAATAACAGGGGTACCAGGTATTAACAGGGGTACCAGGTAAGAACAGCGGAACGAGGTATTAACAGGGGTATGAGGTAATAACAGGGGTACCAGGTAATAACAGGGGTACCAGGTATTAACAGGAGTACCGGGTTATAACAGGGGACTGAGGTAATAACAGGGGTACGAGGTAATAACAGGGGTACAAGGTATTAACAGGCGTACCAGGTAATAACAGGGGTACCAGGTAATAAGAGGAGTACCAGGTATTAACAGGGGTACCAGGTAACAACAGGGGTACCAGGTATTAACAGGGGTATGAGGCAATAACAGGGGTGTGAGGTATTAACAGGGGTACCAGGTAATAACAGGGGTATGAGGCAATAACAGGGGTACCAGGTAATAACAGGGGAACCAGGTATTAACAGGGGTATGAGGTAATAACAGGAGTATGAGGTAATAACAGGGGTACCAGGTATTATCAGGGGTACCAGGTATTATCAGGGCTACTAGGTATTATCAGGGGTACCAGGTATTATCAGGGGTACCAGGTATTATCAGGGGTACCAGGTATTATCAGGGGTACCAGGTAACAGCAGGGGTAACAGGTAATAACAGGGGTATGAGGCAATAACAGGGGTATGAGGTAATAACAGGGGTACCAGGTAATAGCAGGGGTACCAGAAAATAACAGGGGTACCAGGTGATAACAGGGGTATGAGGTAATAACAGGGGTACCAGGTAATAAAAGGGGTATGAGGCAATAACAGGGGTACCAGGTATTAACAGGGGTATGAGGTAATAACAGGGGTGCCATGTAATAACAGGGGTACCGGGTATTAACAGGGGACTGAGGTAATAACAGGGGTACAAGGTAATAACAGGGGTACAAGGTATTAACAGGCATACCAGGTAATAACAGGGGTACCAGGTAATGAGGCATACCAGGTATTAACAGGGGTACCAGGTAACAACAGAGGTACCAGGTATTAACAAGGGTATGAGGCAATAACAGGGGTATGAGGTATCAAAAGGGGTACCAGGTAATAACAGGGATATGAGGCAATAACAGGGGTACCAGGTAATAACAGGGGAACCAGGTAATAACAGGGGTATGAGGCAATAACTGGGATATGAGTTAATATCAGGGGTACCAGGTAATAACAGGGGTACCAGGTATTACAGGGGTACAAGGTTATAACAGGGGTACCAGGTATTAACAGGGGTACCGGGTATTAACAGGGGTATGAGGTAATAACAGGGGTACCAGGTATTATCAGGGGTACCAGGTATTAACAGGGGTATGAGGTAATAACAGGGGTACGAGGTAATAACAGGGGTACCAGATAACAACAAGGGTAACAGGTAATAACAGGGGTATGAGGCAATAACAGGGGTATGAGGTAATAACAGGGGCACCAGGTAATAACATGGGTATGATGTAATAACAGGGGTACCAGGTAACAACAGGGGTACCAGGTATTAACAGGGGTATGAGGCAATAACAGGGGTGTGAGGTATTAACAGGGGTACCAGGTAATAACACGGATATGAGGTAATAACAGGGGTATGAGGAAATAACAGGGGTACCAGGTAATAACACGGATATGAGGTAATAACAGGGGTATGAGGTAATAACAGGGGTACCAGGTATTATCAGGGGTACCAGGTATTATCAGGGGTACCAGGTATTATCAGGGGTACCAGGTATTATCAGGGGTACCAGGTATTATCAGGGGTACCAGGTAACAGCAGGGGTAACAGGTAATAACAGGGGTATGAGGTAATAACAGGGGTACCAGGTAATAACAGGGGTACCAGGTATTACAGGGGTACAAGGTTATAACAGGGGTACCAGGTATTAACAGGGGTACCGGGTATTAACAGGGGTATGAGGTAATAACAGGGGTACCAGGTATTATCAGGGGTACCAGGTATTAACAGGGGTATGAGGTAATAACAGGGGTACGAGGTAATAACAGGGGTACCAGGTATTATCAGGGGTACCGGGTATTAACAGGGGTACCGGGTATTAACAGGGGTACCAGGTATTATCAGGGGTACCAGGTATTATCAGGGGTACCAGGTAACAACAAGGGTAGCAGGTAATAACATGGGTATGAGGCAATAACAGGGTACAAGGTAATAACAGGCGTACCAGGTATTAACAGGGGTACGATGTAATAACAGGGGTTCCAGGTAATAACAGGGGTACCAGGTAATAACAGGGGTACCAGGTAATAACAGGGATACATGGTAATAACAGGGATATGAGTCAATAACAGGGGTACCAGGTATTAACAGGGGTATGATTTTTTACCAGGGGCAGGAGGCAATAACAGGGTACAAGGTAATAACAGGGGTACCAGGTATTAACAGGGGTAAGATGTAATAACAGGGGTTCCAGGTAATAACAGGGGTACCAGGTATTAACAGGGGTACCAGGTAAGAACAGGGGAACGAGGTATTAACAGGAGTATGAGGTAATAACAGGGGCACCAGGTAATAACAGGGGTACCAGGTATTAACAGGAGTACCGGGTTATAACAGGGGACTGAGGTAATAACAGGGGTATGAGGTAATAACAGGGGTACAAGGTATTAACAGGCGTACCAGGTAATAACAGGGGTACCAGGTAATAAGAGGCGTACCAGGTATTAACAGGGGTACCAGGTAACAACAGGGGTACCAGGTATTAACAGGGGTATGAGGAAATAACAGGGGTGTGAGGTATTAACAGGGGTACCAGGTAATAACAGGGGTATGAGGCAATAACAGGGGTACCAGGTAATAACAGGGGAACCAGGTATTAACAGGGGTATGAGGTAATAACAGGAGTATGAGGTAATAACAGGGGTACCAGGTATTATCAGGGGTACCAGGTATTATCAGGGGTACCAGGTATTATCAGGGGGACCAGGTAACAGCAGGGGTAACAGGTAATAACAGGGGTATGAGGCAATAACAGGGGTATGAGGTAATAACAGGGGTACCAGGTAATAAAAGGGGTATGAGGCAATAACAGGGGTACCAGGTAATAACAGGGGTACCAGGTATTAACAGGGGTATGAGGTAATAACAGGGGTGCCATGTAATAACAGGGGTACCGGGTATTAACAGGGGACTGAGGTAATAACAGGGGTACAAGGTAATAACAGGGATACAAGGTATTAACAGGCGTACCAGGTATTAACAGGGGTACCAGGTAACAACAGGGGTACCAGGTATTAACAAGTGTATGAGGCAATAACAGGGGTATGAGGTATCAAAAGGGGTACCAGGTAATAACAGGGATATGAGGCAATAACAGGGGTACCAGGTAATAACAGGGGTACCAGGTAATAACAGGGGAACCAGGTAATAACAGGGGTATGAGGCAATAACTGGGGTATGAGGTAATACCAGGGGTACCAGGTATTACAGGGGTACAAGGTTATAACAGGGGTACCAGGTATTAACAGGGGTACCGGGTATTAACAGGGGTATGAGGTAATAACAGGGGTACCAGGTATTATCAGGGGTACCAGGTATTAACAGGGGTATGAGGTAATAACAGGGGTACGAGGTAATAACAGGGGTACCAGATAACAACAAGGGTAACAGGTAATACCAGGGGTATGAGGCAATAACAGGGGTATGAGGTAATAACAGGGGCACCAGGTAATAACATGGGTATGATGTAATAACAGGGGTACCAGGTAACAACAGGGGTACCAGGTAACAACAGGGGTATGAGGTATTAACAGGGGTATGAGGTATTAACAGGGGTACCAGGTAATAACACGGATATGAGGTAATAACAGGGGTATGAGGTAATAACAGGGGTACCAGGTATTATCAGGGGTACCAGGTATTATCAGGGGTACCAGGTAACAGCAGGGGTAACAGGTAATAAAACACACACATTTCTTCACACAGGGTCGTGGGGTTAGACAGGGATGCAGCTTAAGCCCCACCCTCTTCAACATATATATCAACGAATTGGCGCGGGCACTAGAAAAGTCTGCAGCACCCGGCCTCCCCCTGCTAGAATCCGAAGTCAAATGTCTGCTGTTTGCCGATGATCTGGTGCTTCTGTCACCAACCAAGGAGGGCCTACAGCAGCACCTAGATCTTCTGTATAGATATTGCCAGACCTGGGCCCTGACAGTAAATCTCAGTAAGACCAAAATAATGGTGTTCCAAAAAAGGTCCAGTCACCAGGACCACAAATACAAATTCCATCTAGACACCGTTGCCCTAGAGCACACAAAAAACTATACATACCTTGGCCTAAACATCAGCGCCACAGCTAACTTCCACAAAGCTGTGAACGATCTGAGAGACAAGGCAAGAAGGGCATTCTATGCCATCAAAAGAAACATAAATTTCAACATACCAATTAGGATTTGGCTAAAAATACTTGAATCAGTCATAGAGCCCATTGCCCTCTATGGCTGTGAGGTCTGGGGTCTGCTCACCAACCAAGACTTCACAAAATGGGACAAACACCAAATTGAGACTCTGCACGCAGAATTCTGCAAAAATATCCTCTGTGTACAACGGAGAACACCAAATAATGCATGCAGAGCAGAATTAGGCCGATACCCACTAATTATCAAAATCCAGAAAAGAGCCGTCAAATTCTACAACCACCTAAAAGGAAGTGATTCACAAACCTTCCATAACAAAGTCATCACCTACAGAGAGATGAACCTGGAGAAGAGTCCCCTAAGCAAGCTGGTCCTGGGGCTCTGTTCACAAACACAAACACACCCTACAGAGCCCCAGGACAACAGCACAATTAGACCCAACCAAATCATGAGAAAACAAAAAGATAATTACTTGACACATTGGAAAGAATTAACAAAAAAACAGAGCAAACTAGAATGCTATTTGGCCCTAAACAGAGAGTACACAGCGGCAGAATACCTGACCACTGTGACTGACCCAAAATTAAGGAAAGCTTTGACTATGTACAGACTCAGTGAGCATAGCCTTGCTATTGAGAAAGGCCGCCGTAGGCAGACATGGCTCTCAAGAGAAGACAGGCTATGTGCTCACTGCCCACAAAATGAGGTGGAAACTGAGCTGCACTTCCTAACCTCCTGTCCAATGTATGACCATATTAGAGATACATATTTCCCTCAGATTACACAGATCCACAAAGAATTCGAAAACAAATCCAACTTTGATAAACTCCCATATCTACTGGGTGAAATTCCACAGTGTGCCATCACAGCAGCAAGATTTGTGACCTGTTGCCACGAGAACAGGGCAACCAGTGAAGAACACACACCATTGTAAATACAACCCATATTTATGCATATTTATTTTATCTTGTGTCCTTTAACCATTTGTATATTGTTGAAACACTGTATATATATATATATAATATGACATTTGTAATGTCTTTACTGTTTTGAAACTTCTGTATGTGTAATGTTTACTGTTAATTTTTGTTGTTTTTCACTTTATATATTCACTTTGTATGTTGTCTACCTCACTTGCTTTGGCAATGTTAACACATGTTTCCCATGCTAATAAAGCCCTTGAATTGAATTGAATTGAGAGAGAGACAGAGTCACAGCTTTCTCTTCGACAAAGAGGATCATTAACAAACTCAAAATGTGGAACACAAATAGGATCGTCGTGTTTTGTTCGTAGTATTGAACTTGAACAGTTTCCAAAACAACGGAGCGTAGTATCTAATGAATAAATATATATGTTGAATAAAACTCAGGATTGTTTTTGCATTAACAGTCTGTCTTTTATTTGTCTCATCATCTGATGAGTTAAATAGAATTACAGGCTAATGACTGCACTGTGCCAGCGTACAACCAACACGTACTACTACTACTACATGTGAATTGACAACAAAAGCTATAAAGGTTATTCTGTTTTTTAAATCAGGCTTGATTCTCATTTCTCAGATATCGATTATCACCTTATGACTGGTTTAATCATTGAAAATTTAAATTCAATACAAATATTATATAATAAAAAAAAAAAAACAGAAATAATGAATGAAAAAATGGTTCTAATGGTTTTAATGCTGATAATTATAACCTACATAAACACATACTGCAGTTACTGAGTTACAGTGGACAGAGGAAGGATTCTGTGTTGTTAGACAAACCGAGACAACAGTAATGGGTAGTGTGTGTGTGTGTGTGTGTGTGTGTGTGTCTCTATCTTCACATTGTGTTGATTTGACAAACAGAGACAACAGTAATGGGTAGTGTGTGTGTGTGTGTGTGTGTGTCTCTATCTTCACATTGTGTTGAGTTGACAAACAGAGACAACAGTAATGGTTAGGGTGTGTGTGTGTGTGTGTGTGTGTGTGTGTGTGTGTGTGTGTGTGTGTGTGTGTCTCTATCTTCACATTGTGTTGATTTGACAAACAGAGACAACAGTAATGGTTAGGGTGTGTGTGTGTGTGTGTGTGTGTGTGTGTGTGTGTGTGTGTGTGTGTGTGTGTGTCTCTATCTTCACATTGTGTTGAGTTGACAAACAGAGACAACAGTAATGGTTAGGGTGTGTGTGTGTGTGTGTGTGTGTGTGTGTGTCTCTATCTTCACATTGTGTTGATTTGACAAACCGAGACAACAGCAATGGTTAGGGTGTGTGTGTGTGTGTGTGTGTGTGTGTGTGTGTGTGTCTCTATCTTCACATTGTGTTGATTTGACAAACCGAGACAACAACAGTAACAGACTCAGCAGCACCGTGTGGCCGGAGCAAATCCTTTAAATAATCTGACAACAGCTTCCAGCACAGCCAGAAACAACACATTCACTGTTTGTTGTTTGGGGGGTTACAGATTACTGAAATCCAGTGTGTGTGTGGTGTTGGGCGTGTGTCTGCCTGTCATTGTGTGTCTTACGTATGTAACGGATGTGAAACGGCTAGCTTAGTTAGCGTGGGCGCTAAATAGCGTTTCAATCAGTGACGTCACTTGCTCTGAGACCTTGAAGTAGTAGTTCCCCTTGCTCTGCAGCGGCTTTTGTGGAGCGATGGGTAACGATGCTTCGAGGGGTGACTGTTGATGTGTGCAGAAGGTCCCTGGTTCGCGCCCGGGTATGGGCGAGGGGACGGTCTAAACTTATACTGTTACACGTACCTAAGTGTGTATGTATGTGCATGTGCGTGTGAGATTGTGTGTGTACATGTGTGTGTACATGTGTGTTTACATGTGTACATTCTGCAGAAACCAGTCTGTTGATTCCCAGTGACATACATACTAAGGACTGTCTGTCCCAGAATGCCATACTGTCATTCTCCCCATCCCTCTCCAGGGGTCAGGGGCCACTGGTTAGCGTACAC
>NC_143022.1:4757500-4827500 GCF_057628025.1 Oncorhynchus mykiss
GGGAGAGAGAGAGGGAGAGAAGGAGAGAGAGAGGTAGAGAGAGGGAGAGGAGGTGCTGGTGTTGGTGGTGCTGGTGTTGGTGGTGCGGGAGATAATACCCAGAAATAATTCCCAGAAAGCATCTAGCGGACCCTGCAAGGCTGTGTTTGGCCACGGGTGACAGGCCAGCAACATGCCACTGTGGTAATTTACCTCTGCTTAGCTCATGGTGATGATTCTGACCAGCATGCCTAGCCGCAGGTCGGCAATTAAGGCAAGCCGATAGCTTCAGTATGGTGAACGCATCATCCTGAATGTGGCAGAACGTTCAGCCACGAGAAGACTCACCTTCTCCAGAGTCTTTCTGAGTGAAGCCTTGTCTTTCCCCAGACGGGCCAGCAAGTTCTCCAGCTCTGCCCGCTCTTCCTCCATCTTCTTCAGGGTGCTGTGGAGGCCGGACAACCTCTCCTGGAGCTCCTCCCTGTCCTTCTGCTGTAGTGTAGAGCTCTCCTGGGCAGCAAGCTCTGCAGACTCCTGCCTTTGCTTCACGGTCTGTATGAGGAACAGTCAAAACGTCAACATTTTAGAGTGTCCCTCTATGTCATTATCAACGTGTCCCTCTGTGTCATTATCAACATGTGTCCCTCTATGTCATTATCAACACGTGTCCCTCTATGTCATAATCAATATGTGTTTCTCAATATGTGACTTCCTTCGAAGTCCTCTGGCCACTAGCCCCCCACCCCCCCACTTCCTTCAGAGTCCTCTGGCCATTTGCCCCCCCCATCTCCATCAGAGTCCTCTGGCCAAAGCCCCCCATCCCACACTTCCTTCAGAGTCCTCTGGCCACTAGCTCCCCCACCTCATGTCCTTCAGGTACACTGGCTACTACCCCCCCCTTACCTTCTTCAGAGTCCGGGTCTGTTTCTCCAGCTCCGAGGCCCGTAGGTCAGTGTCCTCCTGTGTTCTCTGGAGGCTCTGGATCCTCTCAGTCAGGGAATGGTTCTGTCTCTTACTGTTAGACAGGGCTTCACGCAGCTTATCAATACGCTCCTATAGGAACACACACACACACACACACACACACACACACACACACTATTAGACAGGGCCTCATGCAGTATATCCAGCCAGTTAAACTACATTCCAGAGACGTTCCAAAAGTCCAGGATTCCTAGTGCTGCTACCTCCTTCCTAGTGCTGCTAACTCCTTCCTAGTGCTGCTAACTCCTTCCTAGTGCTGCTACCTCCTTCCTAGTGCTGCTACCTCCTTCCTAGTGCTGCTAACTCATTCCTAGTGCTGCTAACTCCTTCCTAGTGCTGCTAACTCCTTCCTAGTGCTGCTAACTCCTTCCTAGTGCTGCTACCTCCTTCCTAGTGCTGCTAACTCCTTCCTAGTGCTGCTAACTCCTTCCTAGTGCTGCTAACTACTTCCTAGTGCTGCTACCTCCTTCCTAGTGCTGCTACCTCCTTCCTAGTGCTGCTAACTCCTTCCTAGTGCTGCTACCTCCTTCCTAGTGCTGCTAACTCCTTCCTAGTGCTGCTACCTCCTTCCTAGTGCTGCTACCTCCTTCCTAGTGCTGCTAACTCCTTCCTAGTGCTGCTAACTCCTTCCTAGTGCTGCTAACTACTTCCTAGTGCTGCTACCTCCTTCCTAGTGCTGCTACCTCCTTCCTAGTGCTGCTAACTCCTTCCTAGTGCTGCTACCTCCTTCCTAGTGCTGCTAACTCCTTCCTAGTGCTGCTAACTCCTTCCTAGTGCTGCTAACTCCTTCCTAGTGCTGCTAACTCCTTCCTAGTGCTGCTAACTCCTTCTTAGTGCTGCTACCTCCTTCCTAGAGCTGCTAACTCCTTCCTAGTGCTGCTAACTCCTTCCTAGTGCTGCTACCTCCTTCCTAGTGCTGCTACCTCCTTCCTAGTGCTGCTAACTCCTTCCTAGTGCTGCTACCTCCTTCCTAGTGCTGCTAACTCCTTCCTAGTGCTGCTACCTCCTTCCTAGTGCTGCTAACTCCTTCCTAGTGCTGCTAACTCCTTCCTAGTGCTGCTACCTCCTTCCTAGTGCTGCTACCTCCTTCCTAGTGCTGCTAACTCCTTCCTAGTGCTGCTACCTCCTTCCTAGTGCTGCTACCTCCTTCCTAGTGCTGCTAACTCATTCCTAGTGCTGCTAACTCCTTCCTAGTGCTGCTAACTCCTTCCTAGTGCTGCTAACTCCTTCCTAGTGCTGCTACCTCCTTCCTAGTGCTGCTAACTCCTTCCTAGTGCTGCTAACTCCTTCCTAGTGCTGCTAACTACTTCCTAGTGCTGCTACCTCCTTCCTAGTGCTGCTACCTCCTTCCTAGTGCTGCTAACTCCTTCCTAGTGCTGCTACCTCCTTCCTAGTGCTGCTAACTCCTTCCTAGTGCTGCTAACTCCTTCCTAGTGCTGCTACCTCCTTCCTAGTGCTGCTAACTCCTTCCTAGTGCTGCTAACTCCTTCCTAGTGCTGCTAACTCCTTCTTAGTGCTGCTACCTCCTTCCTAGAGCTGCTAACTCCTTCCTAGTGCTGCTAACTCCTTCCTAGTGCTGCTACCTCCTTCCTAGTGCTGCTACCTCCTTCCTAGTGCTGCTAACTCCTTCCTAGTGCTGCTACCTCCTTCCTAGTGCTGCTAACTCCTTCCTAGTGCTGCTACCTCCTTCCTAGTGCTGCTAACTCCTTCCTAGTGCTGCTAACTCCTTCCTAGTGCTGCTACCTCCTTCCTAGTGCTGCTACCTCCTTCCTAGTGCTGCTAACTCCTTCCTAGTGCTGCTAACTCCTTCCTAGTGCTGCTACCTCCTTCCTAGTGCTGCTACCTCCTTCCTAGTGCTGCTAACTCCTTCCTAGTGCTGCTAACTCCTTCCTAGTGCTGCTAACTCCTTCCTAGTGCTGCTAACTCCTTCCTAGTGCTGCTAACTCCTTCCTAGTGCTGCTAACTCCTTGCAAATCCCATACATCCTGATAACCAGGGAATTTGTGGAGAGTTTCAGTTAAATAAAAGTAAATAAATAATAATACATTTGTGCAACCCGATGCTCAAAATTAGTTGGGATCCTTCCGGTGACTAGTCCAACGCTCTAACCACTAGACTACCCTGCCTCCTCTACACTCTAACCACTAGGTTACCCTGCCTCCTCTACACTCTAACCACTAGGCTACCCTGCCGCCTCTACACTCTAACCACTAGGCTACCCTGCCGCCTCTACACTCTAACCACTAGGCTACCCTGCCGCCTCTACACTCTAACCACTAGGCTACCCTGCCTCCTCTACACTCTAACCACTAGGCTACCCTGCCGCCTCTACACTCTAACCACTAGGCTACCCTGCCACCTCTACACTCTAACCACTAGGCTACCCTGCCGCCTCTACACTCTAACCACTAGGCTACCCTGCCGCCTCTACACTCTAACCACTAGGCTACCCTGCCGCCTCTACACTCTAACCACTAGGCTACCCTGCCGCCTCTACACTCTAACCACTAGGCTACCCTGCCGCCTCTACACTCTAACCACTAGGCTACCCTGCCACCTCTACACTCTAACCACTAGGCTACCCTGCCGCCTCTACACTCTAACCACTAGGCTACCCTGCCGCCTCTACACTCTAACCACTAGACTACCCTGCCGCCTCTACACTCTAACCACTAGGCTACCCTGCCGCCTCTACACTCTAACCACTAGGCTACCCTGCCGCCTCTACACTCTAACTACTAGGCTACCCTGCCGCCTCTACACTCTAACCACTAGGCTACCCTGCCACCTCTACACTCTAACCACTAGGCTACCCTGCCGCCTCTACACTAACCACTAGGCTACCCTGCCGCCTCTACACTAACCACTAGGCTACCCTGCCGCCTCTACACTCTAACCACTAGGCTACCCTGCCGCCTCTACACTCTAACCACTAGGCTACCCTGCCGCCTATACACTCTAACCACTAGGCTACCCTGCCGCCTCTACACTCTAACCACTAGGCTACCCTGCCGCCTCTACACTCTAACCACTAGGCTACCCTGCCGCCTATACACTCTAACCACTAGGCTACCCTGCCGCCTCTACACTCTAACCACTAGGCTACCCTGCCTCCTCTACACTCTAACCACTAGGCTACCCTGCCGCCTATACACTCTAACCTAGGCTACCCTGCCACCTCTACACTCTAACCACTAGGCTACCCTGCCACCTCTACACTCTAACCACTAGGCTACCCTGCCGCCTATACACTCTAACCACTAGGCTACCCTGCCACCTCTACACTCTAACCACTAGGCTACCCTGCCACCTCTACACTCTAACCACTAGGCTACCCTGCCACCTCTACACTCTAACCACTAGGCTACCCTGCCACCTCTACACTCTAACCACTAAGCTACCCTGCCGCCTCTACACTCTAACCACTAGGCTACCCTGCCACCTCTACACTCTAACCACTAGGCTACCCTGCCACCTCTACACTCTAACCACTAGGCTACCCTGCCACCTCTACACTCTAACCACTAGGCTACCCTGCCACCTCTACACTCTAACCACTAGGCTACCCTGCCTCCTCTACACTCTAACCACTAGGCTACCCTGCCGCCTCTACACTCTAACCACTAGGCTACCCTGCCGCCTCTACGCTCTAACCACTAGGCTACCCTGCCGCCTCTACACTCTAACCACTAGGCTACCCTGCCGCCTCTACACTCTAACTACTAGGCTACCCTGCCGCCTCTACACTCTAATCACTAGGCTACCCTGCCGCCTCTACACTCTAACCACTAGGCTACCCTGCCGCCCGATGCTCAACATTAGTTGGGAATGATCCTGTATGTGGTGAAGAATTGGTTAGTTGAATGATAAATGTTTGTGGATGGGAACATCTCCATCCAATCACTTGTTCATGATACACAGTACCAATCCAAAAGTTTGGACACACCTACTCATTCAAGGGGCATTTCTTTATTTAAAAAAAAAAACACTATTTTCTACATTGTAGAATAATAGTGAAGACATCAAAACTATGAAATAACACAATATGGGAATCATGTAGTAACCCCAAAACAGTGATTTGATTGTATTAGGATCTCTTTTAGTCCCCATTTGGACTAATCTTCCAAGAGTCCTTAACATTAAAATACCATTTATAATACGAACACACTTTCACATATAACACACTATTACAAACATTACAATTACTACTATTACAAAACTATTACCAACATACACAATACACTAGCATAATGACCCAAATAAATACTCAATCTAAAAAAAATATTGATTCTTCATCTACTATAGTCCCACAACATTTCTATATACTATATTTAGTATATAATTGTTTTTAAATAATGTTTAAACTTATATATTGAAAGGTTTCTAGTTTGCTCAGTTAATTTATTCCATTTCTTTATTGCTCTAAATCTAAATGTTCTTTTGCCCATTTCTTTTTTTCTGTCTGGATAACGCATAGATGGTGGACAATCTATTCCTAGTATTTACGGAATGTCTGTCTCTTACCAATCTATTCCTAGTATTTACTGAATGTCTGTCTCTTACCAATCTATCCCTAGTATTTACTGAATGTCTGTCTCTTACCAATCTATTCCTAGTATTTACTGAATGTCTGTCTCTTACCAATCTATCCCTAGTATTTACTGAATGTCTGTCTCTTACCAATCTATTCCTAGTATTTACTGAATGTCTGTCTCTTACCAATCTATTCCTAGTATTTACTGAATGTCTGTCTCTTACCAATCTATCCCTAGTATTTACTGAATGTCTGTCTCTTACCAATCTATCCCTAGTATTTACTGAATGTCTGTCTCTTACCAATCTATTCCTAGTATTTACTGAATGTCTGTCTCTTACCAATCTATTCCTAGTATTTACTGAATGTCTGTCTCTTACCAATCTATTCCTAGTATTTACTGAATGTCTGTCTCTTACCAATCTATTCCTAGTATTTACGGAATGTCTGTCTCTTACCAATCTATTCCTAGTATTTACTGAATGTCTGTCTCTTACCAATCTATTCCTAGTATTTACTGAATGTCTGTCTCTTACCAATCTATTCCTAGTATTTACTGAATGTCTGTCTCTTACCAATCTATTCCTAGTATTTACGGAATGTCTGTCTCTTACCAATCTATTCCTAGTATTTACTGAATGTCTGTCTCTTACCAATCTATTCCTAGTATTTACTGAATGTCTGTCTCTTACCAATCTATTCCTAGTATTTACTGAATGTCTGTCTCTTACCAATCTATCCCTAGTATTTACTGAATGTCTGTCTCTTACCAATCTATCCCTAGTATTTACTGAATGTCTGTCTCTTACCAATCTATTCCTAGTATTTACTGAATGTCTGTCTCTTACCAATCTATTCCTAGTATTTACTGAATGTCTGTCTCTTACCAATCTATTCCTAGTATTTACTGAATGTCTGTCTCTTACCAATCTATTCCTAGTATTTACGGAATGTCTGTCTCTTACCAATCTATTCCTAGTATTTACTGAATGTCTGTCTCTTACCAATCTATTCCTAGTATTTACTGAATGTCTGTCTCTTACCAATCTATTCCTAGTATTTACGGAATGTCTGTCTCTTACCAATCTATTCCTAGTATTTACTGAATGTCTGTCTCTTACCAATCTATTCCTAGTATTTACTGAATGTCTGTCTCTTACCAATCTATTCCTAGTATTTACTGAATGTCTGTCTCTTACCAATCTATTCCTAGTATTTACGGAATGTCTGTCTCTTACCAATCTATTCCTAGTATTTACTGAATGTCTGTCTCTTACCAATCTATTCCTAGTATTTACTGAATGTCTGTCTCTTACCAATCTATTCCTAGTATTTACTGAATGTCTGTCTCTTACCAATCTATTCCTAGTATTTACTGAATGTCTGTCTCTTACCAATCTATTCCTAGTATTTACTGAATGTCTGTCTCTTACCAATCTATTCCTAGTATTTACTGAATGTCTGTCTCTTACCAACTGAATACCGTTGTGAAAAGAACTCTGCCGTTTTAAATGATGTATATTATAAAATAAGATAAGCATGTTTTTTTCAATTATTTTGTTGATTGATGACCAACCGAGAACACTGCGCATGACTGCAACAGAAGAACCACATCTCCGCCTTAAAACAATCCTTGCTGCTTTATTCTGTGCATTCTGCAGCCTCCTAACTTCACTAGATGATGCATTTCCCCAGACCACCGAACAATAGTTCACTTGACTCTCAACCAATGCCTGTGTTATTTGCTGAAGGATTTTCCCTGGTAAATATTTAGCTATCCTTCTGATTATGCGTGCTGTTTTAATATTTTTTTTTTTACATAGATTAGTTATTTGAGACGACCATGATAAGCAGTTGTCTCGCTGCACTCCCAGTAGTTTGGTTTCTGCCACTTCTTCCATTTGTACTCCTCCATTACTTAATTGTATCCCATGCTGTTTTGGTCTGGCTTTTTCCTAGTGGAACAGACCAACATAACTTTGGTTTTCTTGGTGTTTAAAACAAGTTTGTTTTGGCAAACCCACTCTTTAATATTCTCCAAATCTCCTTGTAAAGCTTGCTTTACCTGTTGAACCGATTGTCTTGCTGCATAAATTGTACTATCATCTGCAAATATAGTAGCTTGAGTTTCAACCAAGGCATAGGGAAGGTCGTTGGTGTATGTTAAGTAGAGAAGTGGCCCAAGGCAGCTGCCCTGCGGTATTCCACAGTTTAACACATTAGGGGAAGAAAATGAACCATTGATATAGGTGGACTGTTTCCTCTCAGTTAGATATGACAGTACCCAATTCAATGCTACCTCCTTAAAACCATAATGCATTCATTTTGTCAAAATAATTTCATGATCCACTAAATCAAATGCTGCACTGAAATCTAAAAATAGTACACCCACAAACCTGCCATTATCCACGGTATTGAGCCACTGGTCAGTCATGTCAACCAATGCAGTGGTAGTGGAATGTTTTTTGCGATAAGCATGCTGATTGGCTGTAATCAGATCATTTTTTTCCATACACTCCCACATTTGTCTACTCACAATACCCTCCAATATCTTACTGAGTGAAGGGAGTAGACTAATTGGTCGACTATTGGCAGGAGTAATGGGTTCTTTGCAGTCTTTCGGAATAGGACACAGTTTCGCATGCTTCCATACATTTGCAAACATCCCGTTTTCCCAGTGACCAATTAAATATGTATCTCGGTGGAACTGCAATCTGGGGAGCAGCACAGCGAAGCAAAACATTATCCATAAGACCATAACCTGTAGATTTACCATCAGGTAATGACTTCAATAGGTTTAACACCTCCTCCACTGACAACGTGGAGCAGATCTTATTGCTCATAATATGATTATCAATCCATTGGACAATAGCTTGTTTGGAAGAATGTATGTTTACATTGTTGCTTAGTAATTTAATTTTCTGTGTAAAAAAAATCTGCAAAATGATTGGCAATATCAACTGGTCTTGTTATTATTCTCCCGTCCACCTCCACACTAGATGGGCATGATGAGATAGATGCTTTTAGTTGTGCCTAAGAACAGCCCTTAGCCGTGGTATATTTGGCCCGGACCTTATTGCTTAAATATATAGAGTATATACTCATATCCTTTGCCTATAACACCTATATTTAATGTATGTAGTTCTGTCCTTGGGTTGTTCTTGTCTAATAATGTCCTGCATTATGTTTCCTGTTTTGTGTGGAGCCCCAGGAACAGTAGCTGCTGATTTTGCAATATCTACTGTGGATCCTGATAAAATACCAAATACTATAATATAAAAAAATAAAAAATAAACTAAGTTTTAAGAAAGAAAAGGCATTGGTCTGAAGCTGAAAAATTAAATAAATTCACATGAGCACCTAGTTAAGCTGCAGCTGGCCCAGAACAGAGCGACACCTCTTGCTCTATACTGTAATCAGAGGGCTGATGTGTCTTACTGTGGTGTGAAAAGGTCATGTAATGAGATAATGTCTTACTGTGGTGTGATTACACAATGTAACTAGCTAGATGACTACAGGGGAGATTACACAATGTAACTAGCTAGATGACTACAGGGAAGATTACACAATGTAACTGGCTAGATGACTACAGGGGAGACTACACAATGTAACTAGCTAGATGACTACGGGGGAGATTACACAATGTAACTGGCTAGATGACTACAGGGGAGACTACACAATGTAACTGGCTAGATGACTACAGGGGAGATTACACAATGTAACTAGCTAGATGACTACAGGGAAGATTACACAATGTAACTGGCTAGATGACTACAGGGAAGATTACACAATGTAACTAGCCAGATGACTACGAGGGAGACTACACAATGTAACTAGCTAGATGACTACAGGGGAGACTACACAATGTAACTAGCTAGATGACTACAGGGAAGATTACACAATGTAACTAGCTAGATGCCTACGGGGGAGACTACACAATGTAACTAGCTAGATGCCTACGGGGGAGACTACACAATGTAACTAGCTAGATGCCTACAGGGGAGATTACACAATGTAACTAGGTAGATGACTACAGTGAAGATTACACAATGTAACTAGCTAGATGACTACAGGGGAGATTACACAATGTAACTGGCTAGATGACTACAGGGAAGATTACACAATGTAACTAGCTAGATGACTACGGGGGAGACTACACAATGTAACTAGCTAGATGACTACAGGGGAGATTACACAATGTAACTGGCTAGATGACTACAGGGGAGACTACACAATGTAACTGGCTAGATGACTACGAGGGAGACTACACAATGTAACTAGCTAGATGACTACAGGGGAGACTACACAATGTAACTAGCTAGATGACTACGGGGGAGACTACACAATGTAACTAGCTAGATGACTACGGGGGAAACTACACAATGTAACTAGCTAGATGACTACAGGGGAGACTACACAATGTAACTAGCTAGTTGACTACAGGGGATATTACACAATGTAACTGGCTAGATGACTACAGGGGAGACTACACAATGTAACTGGCTAGATGACTACAGAGAGCGCAAAATATGGATGAGCTGTTTTCAGTGGAAGGGTTCTGGAATATTCTCTCTTGTCAAGACGAGGTGTGACCATGAGTACACCGTAGTCATCCACCTCGGTGGAAAGGACTTGGAACACACGAAGGGGACAGCCCTTTGTGTATCAGAAGAGAGCTGATTTGGAAGCAGTCATCCGAATGTTTCCCGGGGCAACGGTGGTCTGCTCTGACATCACACAGTGGGAGGAGTTGGATTTTTTCACTGGGAGGAGGACATCAACAAGCCCATAGAGATGGTTCAGTGGGAGGAGGGCATCAACAAGCACTTAAGAGATGGCCCAGTGGGAGGAGGACATCAACAAGCACTTAAGATATGGCCCAGTGGGAGGAGGACACCAACATGCACTTAAGAGATGGCCCAGTGGGAGGAGGACACCAACAAACACTTAAGAGATGGCCCAGTGGGAGGAGGACACCAACAAACACTTAAGAGATGGCCCAGTGGGAGGAGGACATCAACAAGCCCTTTGAGATGGCCCAGTGGGAGGAGGACATCAACAAACACTTAAGAGATGGCCCAGTGGGAGGAGGACATCAACAAGCACTTAAGAGATGGCCCAGTGGGAGGATCCCAGCACTCTGTCAACCAGCTGTTGTTTCCATTTCAGGCTCATGCCCACTATCCGCCAGTCTGCCATAAATCACTGTGTCAAAGCTTGAGGATGAGTTGTTTGAATCAGCTGTGTAGCGTTTCCTTTTCTTTTCACTGCATGCTGCTGCAGACGGCAACCTGGTCTTATAGCAACCTGGTCTCATAGCAACCTGGTCTCATAGCAACCTGGTCTCATAGCAACCTGGTTTCATAGCAACCTGGTCTCATAGCAACCTGGTCTCATAGCAACCTGGTCTCACAGCAACCTGGTCTCATAGCAACCTGGTCTCATAGCATTTTGTACTATTCTGTACATAGATCAAAAACACTCAATTTAGTATGATATGTTATGTTTCGTATGGCATGTATTAATTTCTACATGTCAATCACCCAGTTTGCATGATATGTTACGAATTGCAATTAGTAAACAATGTTATGAATTAGCATTAACATACGATATGTTACAAAATCCAATTTGTTGCAACCTACATTAGCTAAGTTTCTAACGCTAATGTCAGCTAGGTAGCTAACGCTAGCTAGGCTAGGGGGTTAGGGTTGGGAGTGAGGTTAAAAGTGTTGTGTTTAGGAGTTATGTTAAGGTTAGGGCTAGGGGAAGGGTTAGCTAACATGCTAAGTCATTAAACAGTAGTAAGTAGTTGAAACATTGGTAATGCTAAGTTGTCCATGATGAGATTCAAACACTCAACTTTTGGATTGCTAGACATTTGCGTTATACACCCGTTCTTCCACACTGAACAACCACTCTCGTTTTTGCCTTAAAATAAAATGTTCCTATTTCTGAAGTAAATCTCTATTTGTAATGTAAATTGCATGTTATAGAAGGGTCCAGATTATTGTTTGTTGTCGATTAGGCTTGTTTTTGAGAAACTTACCCCAGCCGTGATTCACCTCCTCATTGCTCGTTGTACAGTATCAGGGAACGCAAAAGACAAAATTAAGCTCTAAAAACACCTAAATATGTACTTTTAGAAACAGACACTCTCTCAGTATAGTGACGTAGGTCAAGGACATTCGCTAGTTTATTTGTGCTCATTTGTTAGTGCTCCAATTACACACAAGTGTCTAGATCAGCAGTGTACACATGATGACTTCAGCTTTATGCCAAAAAGACGTATCTTCGAAAATATAGCCTGCCAGCTTTGCTCGCATGCTGGTTAACTACCTAGCCAACGTTAGCTCTCATCTGACTGGTATAACATTACGTTAGCTAGCTAGCTATCTAACTACTCAAAACAAAACCGCATTCATTGGCTAGCTACATTTATTTGCCTGTTATTTAGCTAGCTAACTTTAAGCCGACTGGTGTTAGCTAGCTACAGAGGCTAGCTGCTGGACTTTGTACAAGCACGCTAAAGTTAGCTACGTAACGTTAACTAGTTAGCTACCTAGCTAATCAAAAAGATCTGTTTGCGTTTTACGATTAACCTCAGCTTGAATAACAACATATAGCTAGCTATACACAGACACTTGTGTTTTGTTCCATACACTTCTTATGACTGGCAGCATGGTGCAACCAACCTATTGTTGGATTTCTGAGTTTCGGCAAAAAAAAGCATTGTCAAAAAAGCTACAAAATGGTAGCTCATCATTGGTTCTTAACGGACAGAAATTAGAATGTGAGAATGATAAATTATAAATGTAATAAAAACTACAAACTTAAGTCAATACTGTATATATATATATTTTTTTTAAGTCCAATGGTCACTTTATGGACGCTATAGTCCCTTTTTAATCCGACGTCTAGGCTTTGAGCTAAATTGTCACCGAGAAATATATTGCTAACGACCCTGCTAAAAAATACATAAAAAAAAAAAAAGGCAGAGACTTTTCAGTTTGTGGCTTTTTATTGGCTGACAGAAACCGGAGCAAAAATAAATAAATAAAAGATTTATACAGAGAGTTGCAGTGTTTTTGTTTGCACAGCATTCTTGAAGCAGCAGCCCTCAACCTCGGTCTTTAAGGCTCTCCTGAGGAACTCAGGGAAAATTAATGAGCTCATCGCACCATTTGGGGGTATCGAGTCCCAAATAGCACCATTATGCCCTACACCGTGCACTACTTTTCACCAGAGCCCAATGGGACTATATAGGACATAGGGTATCAATTGAGACGAAACCCCTGATCCTTTAGGTCCTTAAGGGCAGCAAAGGTACATACAATAAAAACTGAAAAGGGTTCTGAACTGTAAATCAAACAGCAGTAATGGAGGTTTTAAGATGATTTCATTTTTATTTTCATGAAGTTTCAAATAGAAACGCCTCGCGTTAGGTTGGAAAATATATACGTAATGTGTATACACCGTGAGGGGTTTTTAAAAACCCTTTCCAGGATATGTTCATTTGGAGTTAAAAATCACTAATTTAAAAGAGGACATCTCCACCATGCACAGACTATACCTGCAGGTGGGTGGGGTTTGGTGACAGACATGGCATCCCAAATGGCACTGAGTGCACTACTATATATGGTCAATGCACTATATAGGACCTCAAAGCCAGGTCCACTGTGGGTTTTTTCCCCATTGTTTCCCTGTAATCAGGGACTGACTTAGACCTGTAATTAATTACCAGGTAGAACAGAAAACCGGAAGGCTCCGGAACTCGTACGGTAAGAGTTGAACAATGAAATAGTAAGGTGCCATGTGGGACTCAAACTGTCCCTACCTGCATGAGCCTTCGGTCCTGGTCTGAGACGGTGAGAGCCATCTGCAGCTGGGTGGTCTGCTCCTGCATGGCTCCTACAGTGGCACTACTGTCATTGAGAGAGGTGGACAACCCCTGGAGCTGCTCTCTCAGCTGGCCCTCCTGGATAGAGGGAAGGGGGGGTGGGTGGGTGGGTGGATGGAGGGAGGGATGAGTGGGTGGATGGATGGAGGGAGGGAGGGATGGGTGGGTGGGTGGAGGGAGGGAGGGAGTGAGGGAGGGAGGGATGGGTGGGTGGGTGGGTGGGTGGGTGGGTGGGTGGATGGATGGAGGGAGGGAGGGATGGGTGGAGGGAGGGAGGGAGGGATGGGTGGGTGGATGGAGGGAGGGAGGGATGAGTTGGTGGAGGGAGGGAGGGATGGGTGAGTGGAGGGAGGGATGAGTGGGTGGAGGGAGGGGTTTATGGAGGGAGGGAGGGAGGGAGGGATGGGTGGAGGGAGGGAGGGATGGGTGGGTGGGTGGATGGATAGAGGGAGGGAGGGATGGGTGGAGGGATGGGTGGGTGGATGGAGAGAGGGAGGGAGGGAGGGAGGGATGAGTGGGTGGAGGGAGGGAGGGAGGGAGGGATGAGTGGGTGGAGGGAGGGGTTTATGGATGAAGGGAGGGCGGGGTGGGTGGGAGGAATGAGGGAGGGAATAAGGGAGGAGGAGGAGGAGGGAGGGAGGGGTGTAGAGAGGGTGGGCAGGAGGGATTGGTGGGTGGGTGGATGGATAGAGGGAGGGAGGGATGGGTGGAGGGAGGGATGGGTGGGTGGATGGAGAGAGGGAGGGAGGGAGGGAGGGATGAGTGGGTGGAGGGAGGGAGGGAGGGATGAGTGGGTGGAGGGAGGGAGGGAGGGATGAGTGGGTGGGTGGATTCATTTACTAACGAACAAGGATAACACAACAAAGTCAATTTGCTTATTTCCACAGTGGTGCTTTTCCTGCAGTCAAACGACCAAAGCGCCCTCTAGTGGTCTCATGGGTGGAATGTTATTACAATTGTGAATACATAATTAAATCCGGTGTTTCTATGTCAAAATATTTTGTTATATTTCAGTCTTCTGTGATACTGTCTTCTGTACTATATCTGACATGGTACAGGTGTCTTCTTTTAAGCCCATAACCATGTGTGTGAGGTGGATACTTTGGTTTCAAAATAGATTTGTTTAAGGACTACCTAGAAACACTCACCTGATTTAGCCCACTGCAGTAAAATGTTATAATGCTCAGTCCTTAAAGGGAACATTAACAGAAGCAGAACATATGCCTAGTCCAGTCCAGTACATACCTGGAGCTCAGTCCAGTACAGTACATACCTGGAGCTCAGCCCAGTCCAGTCCAGTACATACCTGGAGCTCAGCCCAGTCCAGTCCAGTACATACCTGGAGCTCAGTCCAGTCCAGTACATACCTGGAGCTCAGTCCAGCCCAGTCCAGTACATACCTGGAGCTCAGTCGAGCCCAGTCCAGTACATACCTGGAGCCCAGTCCAGTCCAGTACATACCTGGAGCCCAGTCCAGTCCAGTACATACCTGGAGCACAGCCCAGTCCAGTCCAGTACATACCTGGAGCTCAGTCCAGTCCAGTACATACCTGGAGCTCAGTCCAGCCCAGTCCAGTACATACCTGGAGCTCAGCCCAGTCCAGTACATACCTGGAGCTCAGTCCAGTCCAGTACATACCTGGAGCTCAGTCCAGCCCAGTCCAGTACATACCTGGAGCTCAGTCGAGCCCAGTCCAGTACATACCTGGAGCCCAGTCCAGTCCAGTACATACCTGGAGCCCAGTCCAGTCCAGTACATACCTGGAGCACAGCCCAGTCCAGTACAGTACATACCTGGAGCTCAGCTCAGTCCAGTCCAGTACATACCCGGAGCTCAGCCCAGTCCAGTACAGTACATACCTGGAGCTCAGCCCAGGCCAGGGCCGTAGCCAGCCGCTCCTCGTTCACCCTCAGCCCAGCCGCCCGGTCCTCAGTCACCCCCAGCTCTCTCCTCAGCTCTGCTAGCCTTTTCATTGGATTGATTCGACAATTTAAAAAAACACAATTCAACAACCCATTTATGATACAATGCATTTAAAATGATTGAACATAACAAACAACAAAAAAACATTTAATGTAGATTTCCCCCTAAATAGACAGACCCCCAAAATAATATATTTTTCATTTGATGGCCATATAAACAATTAGAAATAATAGTGGATAGTTTTAGACAGTTCTGGAACACAACTTTCTGGTAGAAATAATTATACATTGCTGAGGTGTACTCACTTTTGAGGACATAAGCTCTAGTACATCGTACAAATATTATGAAAATATTAAATATCATATATGATGTAGTTCCTATTTAACAAAAGTATGGGGAGAAAAGGGCTTCGAAATAACTAAAAATGCTTTATAAATATAGTGACAATCAAAACAACTTATTATAATAATTTACCTTTCTTATACCTGTAAAATAAACATGAACAAACTTAGTGACAGTCTGATACTGACACCATTTCATATAACTGATGACAGAGACCTTTCTGCTAAACGTCCTCTGAGAGACGCAGAAACACCATTCAAATGTGTCCAGGACTCGTCCATCTTTGACCAAGACAAAGTGGTCTTGTTTCAAATCTAAAATTTTTCATTAAATGTACTTTTTGTTTTTCATGTTGAGAACTCTAAATCCATCCGAGAACATCGCAGTGAGATTTTATTTATTTATTTTATTTCACCTTTATTTAACCAGGTAGGCAAGTTGAGAACAAGTTCTCATTTACAATTGCGACCTGGCCAAGATAAAGCAAAGCAGTTGAAACTACTATTGTTGCATTTGCTAGACTCTCTCGTTTCACAGGCACAGGAAATCCTTCCATTGTCTGGATAGGCCAGAAAATGTGACATGTCGCTTCCTATGCAAATTAACGATTTCCTGTGTCTGTGAGTCTCACAGCTGTGCTTTGCAATAGTGTATATGAATGTGGACAACCAGCGCTTTTAGGGAGTGTAAAGCAATTGATGTTGCGCCGTTCACAGAGCGTGCTGTACACAGAAATATCAATCGGAAACTGATTCACAACCGCTCAAAGTCCCCTGACGTTTTAACAGACTTGACGTTTAGGAGGATTTATTATTTCCATCGTGGTCCTCTTGTTTTGGCTGGATAAGGCTTCCCTGATAGCGATAACTATCACGTAACAATAATATAAACACCAGATTATAAATACAGGAAACCAATTACCTCTCCCCCAGGGCTGCCACCTCTCCTTCCAGTTCGGCTGCCCTCCGCTGTGCCCGTTCCAGCTCTCCCTCTAGGGTCCTCTGGGTGAGCTCCAGACGTGATGCCCGGCTTTCCGCTGTCTCCAGGGCCTCCTTCAGCCTCCGACGCTCCCCCTCACAGCGAGCCTCCGCGGCCCGGGAACGATCCAGCTTCTCCTGGAACTCAGTCAGTTAGTCAGCCAGCCAGCCAGCCAATCAGTCAGTCAGTCAGCCAGCCAATCAGTCAGTCAGTCAGCTAGCCAATCAGTCAGTCAGCCAGCCAGCCAGCCAGCCAGCCAGCCAGCCAATCAGTCAGTCAGCCAGCCAGCCAGCCAGCCAATCAGTCAGTCAGCCAACACTCAGTCAGTCAGTCAGTCAACACTCAGTAAGTCAGTCAACACTCAGTCAGTCAGTCAGTCAGTCAGTCAACACTCAGTCAGTCAGTCAACACTCAGTCAGTCAGTCAACACTCAGTCCGTCAGTCAGTCAACACTCAGTCAGTCCGTCAGCACTCAGTCAGTCAGTCAACACTCAGTCAGTCAGTCAACACTCAGTCAGTCAGTCAACACTCAGTCAGTCAGTCAACACTCAGTCAGTCAGTCAACACTCAGTCAGTCCGTCAACGCTCAGTCAGTCCGTCAACGCTCAGTCAGTCCGCCAACACTCAGTCAGTTTAGTCAGTCCGTCAACACTCAGTCAGTTTAGTCTGTCAACACTCAGTCAGTTTAGTCAGTCCGTCAACACTCAGTCAGTTTAGTCCGTCAACACTCAGTCAGTTTAGTCAGTCTGTCAACACTCAGTCAGTTTAGTCAGTCAATAGTCAGTCAGTCAGTCAGTCAGCCAGCCAATCAGTCAGTCAGTCAGCCAGCCAATCAGTCAGTCAGTCAGTCAGCCAGCCAATCAGTCAGTCAGTCAACACTCAGTCAGTCAGTCAGTCAACACTCAGTCAGTCAGTCAGTCAACACTCAGTCAGTCAGTCAGTCAACACTCAGTCAGTCAGTCAGTCAACACTCAGTCAGTTTAGTCAATCAATAGTCAGTCAGTCCATCAGTCAGCCAATCAATCAAATCACAAATTCAGCCAATCAATCAATCAATCAATCAATCAATCAATCAATCAATGAACTGTAAGATTTGTCACGTTGTGTCCCCAGACCTCCATCCCTGCTCAGTCAACATGAAACAGCGTAAGGTTGGATGACTTTCAGCCAGGGTAGTTAACAGTACCTGCAGTGTCCTACTATTAGCTTCAGAGGTCTGCAGACTAGTCTTGAGTTTAACTACTTCCTCTGCCAGGCTCTTCCTGTCCCTGTCCCCTCGCCGTGTCACTTCCTCCTGCAGGGAGAGGGAGGTCTGAGCCCCGTACAGCTGCTCCGACACCTCTCTCTTCCCTGGAAAACACACAGACAGAAAGATCTGAGCCCCGTACAGCCTCTCCGTTCCCTGGACAACAGACAGAGAGATCCGAGGCCCATACAGGCTCTCCCTTCCCTGGCCAACAGACAGAGAGATTCGAGGCCCATGCAAGCTCTCCCTTCCCTGGACAACACACAGACAGAGAGATCTGAGCCCCGCACAGCCTCTCCCTTCCCTGGACAACAGACATAGAGATCTGAGCCCCATACAGCCTCTCTCTTCCCTGGCCAACAGACAGAGAGATTCGAGGCCCATACAGCCTCTCTCTTCCCTGGACAACACACAGACATAGAGATCCGAGGCCCATACAGGCTCTCCCTTCCCTGGACAACACACAGACATAGAGATCCGAGGTCCATACAGGCTCTCTCTTCCCTGGACAACAGACAGAGAGAGAGATCTGAGCCCCGTACAGGCTCTCCCTTCCCTGGCCAACAGACAGAGAGATTCGAGGCCCATACAGGCTCTCCCTTCCCTGGACAACAGACAGAGACGACCCACTACACAATGCAATTAAAGTCTCCTTTTTTACAATATCTGAGCATCTATTTAGATACTCCCATGCCATTGGTTTGCTCATTGGATTTCAGTTTGTATTGACTGCTATGTGTGGATGGAAATATACTTCAACTTGAACTGAAACACAGTACTATTCAGTCCTCAAAATGTGTACCGTATCATGCCTTGCTCTCTCACCCTCCTCCAGGCCCTTCAGGGCTTTGGTCAACTGTTGCAGCCTAGTGCCTGACTTGTCCTGGCTGGTCTGTAGCTCGGCCACCTGCCGGGTTAGACTGGTCACTCGGGCCTTAGCTTCATCCTGCAGGGGAGAGGAACCGACCGTCAGTCACTCATAACGACATGATCACGACGCAGATTCAAAAGGAGCCGATGATTCTATGAAATTATTTATGCGATAATATTGCGATGATTTATGCGGAAACGATTGGGTCAAATTTGCATAATATGCAGGGATTGTTGATTTAGCTGTAAATAAATAAAAAAAGAAAATTGCGATCGCGTAATCGTGGAGGGACTGGACAATAATCTACCAGTACTGAGGACATCTTCTGTGTTTAGCTCCCGCTTTAAAAGGACTGAGTGTTACAGTACCCTGTGTCTCTTGGTGTCTTTGAGTTCCTGGTGGAAGTCCCTGAGGGCTCTCTGCACCGCGTCCACATCCAGCTCCCCCTCGTCACTACAGGATGGGAAGGACACAGGACCTCCCGGGGATGTGCTGGTTTCACCTATTACATTTAGAGATGCACGCCAACTCACTGAGACACTGATTTATTTAATTGTTTTACATTATTATTATTTTATGTTATGTTAGCTTAACACCAGAATCACTGTCCTTATCAGTCATTACAAAGAGTGGCGGTCCGTTCTACGGCATTAGTGAGTGACCATCATACCCTTCACAGGTGAGCGACTTCTCCAGGGGGAGGGGCTTCTTCCTCTGGACCCAGGGGTCTGTGAGCGTCCTATCCCGAGGGTTCGTCTCAGGGCAGAGGTCAGCCCGACCAGCCTGTGCTCCAGCTCTCTGCGTTGGGCTTCCCCGTGTCCTAGCTGCTCCTCCAGCCCCTGAGCACGGCCCTCTGCTAGGCTAACACGCAGGGTGAGCTCCCTTAACTGGGGAAAGGTTGGGAACCACGATGGCTCTGTGGTTAGCATTGGCGGTCACACAACAAAGTGTTGCATTGTGGTCTGTTAGAGACCAGTTGCTGTGGGTTGATGGGCGAGACCAGAGAACTAGTATAGACCAGAGAACTAGTATAGACCAGAGAACTAGCATAGACCAGAGAACTAGTATAGACCAGAGAACTAGTATAGACCAGAGAACTAGTATAGACCAGAGAACTAGCATAGACCAGAGAACTAGTATAGACCAGAGAACTAGTATAGACCAGAGAACTAGCATAGACCAGAGAACTAGCATAGACCAGAGAACTAGTATAGACCAGAGAACTAGTATAGACCAGAGAACTAGCATAGACCAGAGAACTAGCATAGACCAGAGAACTAGCATAGACCAGAGAACTAGTATAGACCAGAGAACTAGTATAGACCAGAGAACTAGTATAGACCAGAGAACTAGTATAGACCAGAGAACTAGCATAGACCAGAGAACTAGCATAGACCAGAGAACTCGTATAGACCAGAGAACTAGTATAGACCAGAGAACTAGCATAGACCAGAGAACTAGCATAGACCAGAGAACTAGTATAGACCAGAGAACTAGTATAGACCAGAGAACTAGTATAGACCAGAGAACTAGTATAGACCAGAGAACTAGCATAGACCAGAGAACTAGTATAGACCAGAGAACTAGTATAGACCAGAGAACTAGCATAGACCAGAGAACTAGCATAGACCAGAGAACTAGTATAGACCAGAGAACTAGTATAGACCAGAGAACTAGCATAGACCAGAGAACAAGCATAGACCAGAGAACTAGTATAGACCAGAGAACTAGTATAGACCAGAGAACTAGTATAGACCAGAGAACTATTATAGACCAGAGAACTAGCATAGACCAGAGAACTAGCATAGACCAGAGAACTAGTATAGACCAGAGAACTAGTATAGACCAGATAACTAGTATAGACCAGAGAACTATAGCATAGACCAGAGAACTAGCATAGACCAGAGAACTAGCATAGACCAGAGAACTAGCATAGACCAGAGAACTAGCATAGACCAGAGAACTAGTATAGACCAGAGAACTAGCATAGACCAGAGAACTAGCATAGACCAGAGAACTAGCATAGACCAGAGAACTAGCATAGACCAGATAACTAGCATAGACCAGAGAACTAGCATAGACCAGAGAACTAGTATAGACCAGAGAACTAGTATAGACCAGAGAACTAGCAGAGACCAGAGAACTAGCATAGACCAGAGAACTAGTATAGACCAGAGAACTAGTATAGACCAGAGAACTAGTATAGACCAGAGAACTAGTATAGACCAGAGAACTAGTATAGACCAGAGAACTAGCATAGACCAGAGAACTAGCATAGACCAGAGAACTAGTATAGACCAGAGAACTAGTATAGACCAGAGAACTAGTATAGACCAGAGAACTAGCATAGACCAGATAACTAGTATAGACCAGGGAACTAGTATAGACCAGGGAACTAGTATAGACCAGAGAACTAGCATATACCAGAGAACTAGTATAGACCAGAGAACTAGTATAGACCAGAGAACTAGTATAGACCAGAGAACTAGTATAGACCAGAGAACTAGTATAGACCAGAGAACTAGCATAGACCAGAGAACTAGTATAGACCAGAGAACTAGTATAGACCAGAGAACTAGTATAGACCAGAGAACTAGCATAGATCAGAGAACTAGCATAGACCAGAGAACTAGTATAGACCAGAGAACTAGTATAGACCAGAGAACTAGTATAGACCAGAGAACTAGTATAGACCAGAGAACTAGTATAGACCAGAGAACTAGCATATACCAGAGAACTAGCATAGACCAGAGAACTAGTATAGACCAGAGAACTAGTATAGACCAGAGAACTAGTATAGACCAGAGAACTAGTATAGACCAGAGAACTAGCATAGACCAGAGAACTAGTATAGACCAGAGAACTAGTATAGACCAGAGAACTAGTATAGACCAGGGAACTAGTATAGACCAAAGAACTAGTATTGACCAGAGAACTAGCATAGACCAGAGAACTAGTATAGACCAGAGAACTAGTATAGACCAGGGAACTAGTATAGACCAAAGAACTAGCCAAACGTGTGGATAGGTATGTCATATTTCATTGAAAGTAACAAAACAGACACTTGCCAATAAACCCAATGATGGCGAGTTCATGGATACCATCGTAGTGAGGAATATAACGTGGTTAGAGTGGGGGGAAAACCCCTCTGCACATGTGCAGATACTTGGCTAATGCTGTTGTTCTTCATCTGTGTATCTACTAGCTATCTAGTATACAACCGCCACCATAGTTAGCATGATGGCTAAGTGTGACATGTATTCCTATGGGAAATGCTAACTCACCGTGTCAGTAATACGTGTCTTTACCTGAGTAGACTGCTCCTCTAGTGCCACCACTAATTTTGAGGTCTCTTCGCAGTGGAGGAGGAGACTCTGTTGAAGCCCCGCCTCCCTCTCCGCTAGCACTTCCCTCATCTGACGCTCCGTGTCCTCCAGCTCCACAATACGACGCTGCAGCCCGGAAGCCTGATGGAGAGATACGGGAAATAGAGAGAAGAGAGGGGCATTATGGGGAGGATTTTAAGACATTTTCTAAATGCACTTTATATACCTTTTATAACTACGAATGAAAAGCTGAAAAAAACTGAAATAAGTCAATAACTATTCTACCAGGTTCTCATGGCAAGCCTAAATAATAGTATTTAACATTATACAGTGCCTTGCGAAAGTATTCGGCCCCCTTGAACTTTGCGACCTTTTGCCACATTTCAGGCTTCAAACATAAAGATATAAAACTGTATTTTTTTGTGAAGAATCAACAACAAGTGGGACACAATCATGAAGTGGAACGACATTTATTGGATATTTCAAACTTTTTTAACAAATCAAAAACTGAAAAATTGGGCGTGCAAAATTATTCAGCCCAGAGGTTTTCCAAGTCCTTGCAAAGAACACCTAATGCAACAAAAAAAAAAGCAGACATTGAAAATCCATCTGTGAAATTAGAAATTACACTTTGGATGGTGTATCAATACACCCAATACAAATACACAGGAGTCCTTCCTAACTCAGTTGCCGGAGAGGAAGGAAACTGCTCAGGGTGACTTTAAAACAGTTACATAGTTTGAAAGTCGGCCCTTCTCCTTGTTCGGGTGGTGTTCGGCGGTCGACGTCACCGGCTTTCTAGTCACCACCGATCCATGTTTCAGTTTCGTGTTGTTTTGTCTGTATTACACACACCTGGTTTCAATTCCCATATCATGTTCCTTATTTAACCCTCTGGCATACATTTCTGTTCTGGTCGCGATTGTTCGTTTCTTAGTGGTTGTTGTAGGTGTTAGTTTGCATGTATTTTCCTATTTGGTATATTGCTTGGATTTTTTGTTGAGTAAACTCAGTTGTGTTGCTCAAACCTGTGTCCTGCGCCTGACTCTGCTACATCTCTGCACCCAATCTGCACCCACTGACAATAGCTGTGATGGGAGAAAACTGAGGATGAATCAACAACATTTTAGTTACTCCACAAAACTAACCTAAATGTCAGAGTGAAAAGAAGTAAGTTTGTACAGAATAAAAAATATTGCAAAAGGCACTAAAGTAATACTGCAAAAGTAAAAAAGTAATTATCCTGATTTGTGTTTGGGGCAAATCCAATACATCACATTACTGAGTACCACTCTCCATATTTTCAAGCATAGTGGTGGCTGCATCGTGTTATGGGTATGCTTGTAATCCTTAAGGACCGGGGAGTTTTTTTCAGGATAAAAAATTAAACAGAATGGAGATAAGTACAGGCAACATCCCAGAGGAAAACCTGGTTCAGTCTGCTTTCCAATAGACACTGGGAGATGAATTTATCTTTCAGCAGGACAATAACCTAAAAACCAAAGCCAAATCTACACTGGAGTTGCTTACCAAGAAGACAGTGAATGTTCCTGAGTGACAGAGTTACTGTTTTGACTTAAATCTACGTGAAAATCTATGGCTAGACATGAAAATAGTTGTCTAGCAATAATCAACAACCAATTTCACAAATCTTGAATAATTTTGAAAAGAATAATGGTCAAATGTTGCACAATCCAGGTGTCGAAAGCTCTTAGAGACTAACCTAGAAACACTCACAGTTGTAATCGCTGTCAAAGGTCAACATGTATTGACTTGAATACTTAATATATATTTGCGTTTTATTTTTCATACTGTGAATGTGGAACCTCAACTTTTTCCTCAACTTGTTACGATTAAATAGATTGATGAGGAAAACAATCTATACCAATCATCACCACATTCTATACCAATCACCGCATTCTATACCAATCACCGCATTCTATACCAATCACCACCGCATTCTATACCAATCACCGCATTCTATACCAATCACCGCATTCTATACCAATCGCCGCATTCTATACCAATCATCACCACATTCTATACCAATCACCGCATTCTATACCAATCACCACATTCTATACCAATCACCACATTCTATACCAATCACCACATTCTATACCAATCACCACATTCTATACCAATCATCGCATTCTATACCAATCACCGCATTCTATACCAATCATCACCACATTCTATACCAATCACCGCATTCTATACCAATCACCACATTCTATACCAATCACCGCATTCTATACCAATCGCCGCATTCTATACCAATCACCACATTCTATACCAATCATCACCGCAATCTATACCAATCACCGCATTCTATACCAATCACCACATTCTATACCAATCATCACCGCATTCTATACCAATCACCGCATTCTATACCAATCACCGCATTCTATACCAATCACCGCATTCTATACCAATCACCGCATTCTATACCAATCACCGCATTCTATACCAATCACCACATTCTATACCAATCACCGCATTCTGTACCAATCACCGCATTCTATACCAATCACCGCATTCTATACCAATCACCGCATTCTATACCAATCACTGCATTCTATACCAATCACCGCATTCTATACCAATCACCGCATTCTGTACCAATCACCACATTCTATACCAATCAGCGCATTCTATACCAATCACCACATTCTATACCAATCACCGCATTCTATACCAATCACCGCATTCTATACCAATCACCACATTCTATACCAATCACCGCATTCTATACCAATCACCACAATCTATACCAATCACCACATTCTATACCAATCACCGCATTCTATACCAATCACCACATTCTATACCAATCATCACCGCAATCTATACCAATCACCGCATTCTATACCAATCACCACCAGTCAATTGCCAGTCAATTGCTGCTGGTGATTCTCTGATCCACCTCTACGCAGATGACTCCATTCTGTATACATTTGGCACATCTTTGGACACTGTGCTAACAAACCTCAAAACGAGCTTCAACGCCATACAATACTTCGTCCATGGCCTCCAACTGCTCTTAAGCGCTAGTAAAACTAAGTTCATGCTCTTCAACCGATCGCTCCCTGCACCTGCCCGCCCGTCCAGCATCACTACTCTAGACGGTTCTGACTTAGAATATGTGGACAACTATAAATACCTATGTGTCTGGTTAGACTGTAAACTTTCCTTCCAGACTCACATTAAGCATCTGTACACAGCCCATCTGTAAATAGCCCATCCAACAACCTCATCCCCATATTATTACTTACCCTTACAACATCATCTGCACATATTTCACTCCAGTGTTAATCTGCTAAATGCTCTTCAACCGATTGCTGCCCACATCCGCCTGCCTGTCTAGCATCACTACTCTGGGCGGTTCTGACTTAGAATATGTGGACAACTACAGGTTGTAGTGTCTGGTTAGACTGTAAACTCTCCTTCCAGACTCACATTAAGCATCACCAATCTAAAATTAAATCTAGAATCTGCTTCCTATTTTGCAACAAAGCCTCCTTCACCCATGCCGCCAAACATACCCTCGTAAAACTGACTATCCTACCGATCCTTGACTTCGGCGATGTCTTTTACAAAATAGACTCCAACATTCTACTCAGCAAACTGGATGTAGTCTATCACAGTGCCGTCAGTTTTGTCACCAAAGCCCCATATACTACCCATCCCTGCGACCTGTATGCTCTCGTTGGCTGGCCCTCGCTTCATATTCATCGCCAAAACCACTGGCTCCAGGTCATCTATAAGTCTTTGCAAGGTAAAGCCCTGCCTTATCTCAGCTCACTTGTCAACATAGCAACACCCACCCATTGCACGCGCTCCAGCAGGCATATCTCACTGGTCATCCCCAAAGCCAACATTTCCTTTGGCAGCCTTTCCTTCCAGTTCTCTGCTGCCAATGACTGGAACAAATTGCAAACATCTCTGAAGCTGGAGTCTTATATCTCCATCTCTAACTTTAAGCATCAGCTGTCAGAGCATCTTACCGATCACTATACCTGGACACAGTCCATCTGTAAATAGCACACCAGACTACCTCATCCCCATATTATTACTTACCCTCTTGCTCTTTTGCACCCCAGTATCTCTACTTGCACAACATAATCCGCACATCCATCACTCCAGTGTTAATGCTAAATTGTAATTATTTTAACCTCCATGGCCTGTTTATTGCCTTACCTCCCTACTCTTCTACATTTGCACACACTGTACATAGATCTTTCTATTTTTCTTTTTTATTGTGTTATTGACTGTACGTTTGTTTATGTGTTGTTGTTTTTGTCCCACTGCTTTGCTTTATCTTGGTCAGGGTCACAGTTGTAAATGAAAACTTGACTGGTTTTCCTGGTTAAATAAAGGTGAAATCAAATACAGAAATAAATCAAATATAATATACACAATAGACCATAATGACAAAGCAAAAACTGTTTTTTTTTTTTTTTTTTTGCTAATTTATAAGGACTGGCCACCCCTCAGAACCTGGTTTCTCTCTAGGTTTCTTCCTAGGTTCCTGCCTTTCTCGGGAGTTTTTCCTAGCCACTGTTCTTCTACATCTGCATTGTTTGCTGTTTGGGGATTTAGACTGGGTTTCTGTACAGCACTTTGTGACATCGGCTGATGTAAAAAGGGCTTTATAAATACATTTGATTGATTGATTGATTGTTGAAGCACCTTTGGCAGTGATTACAGCATCGAGTCTCCTTGGATATGACGCTTTCAGGTCTCACCAGATGTTCGATTGGGTTCAAGTCCGGCCTCTGGCTGGGCCACTCAAGGTCATTCAGAGACTTGTCCCGAAGCCACTCCTGTGTTGTTTTGGCTGTCATTGTCCTCTTGGGTCAATGTCCTGTTGGAATGTGAACCTTCACCCCAATCTGAGGTCCTGAGCACTCTGGAACAGGTTTTGATCGAGGATCTTTCTGTAGTTTTCTCCGTTCATCTTTGCCTCCATCCTGACTAGTCTCCCAGTCCCTGCCGCTGAAAAACATCCACACAGCATGATGCTGCCATCACCATGCTTCATCGTAGGGATGGTGTCAGGTTTCCTCCAGACGTGACACTTGGCATTCAGGCCAAAGAGTTCAATCTTGGTTTCATAAGACCAGAGAATATTGGTCTGAAATTCTTTAGGTGCCTTTTAGTAAACTCCAAGTGGGCTGTCATGTGCCTTTTACTGAGGAGTGGCTTCCGTCTGGCCACTCTACCATAAAGACCTGATTGGTGGAGTGCAGCAGAGATGGTTGTCCTTCTGGAAAGTTCTCCCATCTCCACAGAGGAACTCTGGAGCTTTCTCAGAGTGACCATCAGGTTCTTGGTCACCTCCATGACCAAGACCCTTCTCCCCCGATTGCTCAGTTTGGCCGGGCTGCCAGCTCTAGGAAGAGTCTTGGTGGTTCTAAACTTCTTCAATTTAAGAATGATGGAGGCCACTACGTTCTTGGGGACCTTCGATGCTGTAAAAATGTTTTGGTTCCCTTTGCCCAGATCTGTGCCTCGACACAATCCTGTCTCGGAGTTCTACGGTCAATTCCTGCGACCTCATGGCTTGGGTTTTGCTCTGACATGCACTTTCAGCTGTGGGACCTTATATAGACAGGAGTGTGCCTTTCTAAATCATGTCCAATCTATTGAATTTACTACAAGTGGACTCCAATCAAGGCGTAGAAACATCTCAAGGATGATCAATGGAAATAGGATGCACCGGAGCTCAATTTCGAGTCTCCTAGCAAAGGGTCTGAATACTGATACATTTGCAATACATTCTAAAACCCTGTTTTTGCTTTGTCATTATGGGGTATTGTGATGTCATTATGGGGTATTGTGATGTCATTATGGGGTATTGTGAGCCCTGTGGGCCTCCTATGGTAACGCACCTCCTTCCTGTCCTCCTCCCCCAGCCCTGTGGGCCTCCCATGGTAATGTACCTCCTTGATGGCCGCCTCCCTACCCGCCTCGCTCTCCAGGACTCTCTGTTTAAGACTGAAGGACTCCCTCCTCGCCTCCTCTTCCTTCACCTCCTCCTGACACACCCTGGCCTGCAGTTCTCCCATCTCCTCCCTCTGTTGGGCAGCCTCCCTCTCTAAGATCTTCACCTGAACAGGTAGAGAGAGAGACTGATTAGAGGCTGTGGCAGAAGAAGAACAAGAAGAAGAAGACGAAGCCTCACCTGTCTGCGTAGCTCCTGCAGCTCTCTGCGTGCCTGCAGCCGGGACTTCTCCAGCTCTCTCATGATGCTCCTCAGCTTGGACACTTCCTGCTGCAGGGAGGTCTTACACACCTCCAGCACCACCACTTTCTGCTCCTTGTCCTCCAGGCTACGCCGCAGACTGATGGGAGACATGGAGGCAGAGACAGGGTTATAGAGGTAGATTTCTGTCAAAACTATTACAAAAATACACTTTCGGCTCCTTGTCCTTGACACTACGCCGCAGACTGACGGAGATGGAAGCAGATACATGGAGGTAAAGTACTGTCAAAATATTGAAGAAATATATTGTCACAATTCAAATAGTGATGTGTGGGGTTGAGTCAGAACTCACAATCCCCACTGTTATACCCGCGGGACTGGTGGTTTTAGGATGTGGATGAAGGGCAGGGGGTTAAATAAAGACAAAACAATGCATCAAAATATTCAGAAATGTATCATTCTTGTGCAATTCATATTTATGGGCCACAGTGAGGTTTTACTTTCATTATTTGTATCTATCGTTAGTGTGTAGACTAAACCTCAACTATAGAGCCTCAATGTATCTGGTCTAACTATATAGAGCAGTAGTCTAATGTTATAGAACAGAGGACCAGAACAGTAGTCTAATGTTTTAGAAGAGAGGACCAGAACAGTAGTCTAATGTTATAGAAGAGAGGACCAGAACAGTAGTCTAATGGTATAGAAGAGAGGACCAGAACAGTAGTCTGTTATAGAAGAGAGGACCAGAACAGTAGTCTAATGTTATAGTAGAGAGGACCAGAACAGTATTCTGTTATAGAAGAGAGGACCAGAACAGTAGTCTGTTATAGAAGAGAGGACCAGAACAGTAGTCTAATGTTATAGAAGAGAGGACCAGAACAGTAGTCTGTTATAGAAGAGAGGACCAGAACAGTAGTCTGTTATAGAAGAGAGGACCAGAACAGTAGTCTAATGTTATAGAAGAGAGGACCAGAACAGTAGTCTAATGTTATAGAAGAGAGGACCAGAACAGTAGTCTAATGTTTTAGAAGAGAGGACCAGAACAGTGGTCTGATGTTATAGAAGAGAGGACCAGAACAGTGGTCTGATGTTATAGAAGAGAGGACCAGAACAGTAGTCTAATGTTATAGAAGAGAGGACCAGAACAGTAGTCTAATGTTATAGAAGAGAGGACCAGAACAGTAGTCTGTTATAGAAGAGAGGACCAGAACAGTAGTCTAATGTTATAGAAGAGAGGACCAGAACAGTAGTCTGTTATAGAAGAGAGGACCAGAACAGTAGTCTAATGTTATAGAAGAGAGGACCAGAACAGTGGTCTGATGTTATAGAAGAGAGGACCAGAACAGTGGTCTGATGTTATAGAAGAGAGGACCAGAACAGTAGTCTGTTATAGAAGAGAGGACCAGAACAGTAGTCTGTTATAGAAGAGAGGACCAGAACAGTAGTTTAATGTTATAGAAGAGAGGACCAGAACAGTAGTCTGTTATAGAAGAGAGGACCAGAACAGTAGTCTGTTATAGAAGAGAGGACCAGAACAGTGGTCTGATGTTATAGAAGAGAGGACCAGAACAGTAGTCTGTTATAGAAGAGAGGACCAGAACAGTAGTCTGTTATAGAAGAGAGGACCAGAACAGTAGTCTGTTATAGAAGAGAGGACCAGAACAGTAGTCTAATGTTATAGAAGAGAGGACCAGAACAGTGGTCTGATGTTATAGAAGAGAGGACCAGAACAGTGGTCTGATGTTATAGAAGAGAGGACCAGAACAGTAGTCTAATGTTATAGAAGAGAGGACCAGAACAGTAGTCTAATGTTATAGAAGAGAGGACCAGAACAGTAGTCTAATGTTATAGAAGAGAGGACCAGAACAGTAGTCTGTTATAGAAGAGAGGACCAGAACAGTGGTCTGATGTTATAGAAGAGAGGACCAGAACAGTAGTCTGTTATAGAAGAGAGGACCAGAACAGTAGTCTGTTATAGAAGAGAGGACCAGAACAGTAGTCTAATGTTATAGAAGAGAGGAACAGAACAGTAGTCTAATGTTATAGAAGAGAGGACCAGAACAGTAGTCTAATGTTATAGAAGAGAGGACCAGAACAGTAGTCTAATGTTATAGAAGAGAGGACCAGAACAGTAGTCTGTTATAGAAGAGAGGACCAGAACAGTGGTCTGATGTTATAGAAGAGAGGACCAGAACAGTAGTCTGTTATAGAAGAGAGGACCAGAACAGTAGTCTGTTATAGAAGAGAGGACCAGAACAGTAGTCTAATGTTATAGAAGAGAGGACCAGAACAGTAGTCTAATGTTATAGAAGAGAGGACCAGAACAGTAGTCTGTTATAGAAGAGAGGACCAGAACAGTGGTCTGATGTTATAGAAGAGAGGAACAGAACAGTAGTCTGTTATAGAAGAGAGGACCAGAACAGTGGTCTGATGTTATAGAAGAGAGGACCAGAACAGTAGTCTGTTGTAGAAGAGAGGACCAGAACAGTAGTCTAATGTTATAGAAGAGAGGACCAGAACAGTAGTCTGTTAGATAAGAGAGGACCAGAACAGTAGTCTAATGTTATAGAAGAGAGGACCAGAACAGTAGTCTGTTATAGAAGAGAGGACCAGAACAGTAGTCTGTTATAGAAGAGAGGAACAGAACAGTAGTCTAATGTTATAGAAGAGAGGGCCAGAACAGTAGTCTAATGTTATAGAAGAGAGGACCAGAACAGTAGTCTGTTATAGAAGAGAGGACCAGAACAGTAGTCTAATGTTATAGAAGAGAGGACCAGAACAGTAGTCTGATGTTATAGAAGAGAGGACCAGAACAGTAGTCTGATGTTATAGAAGAGAGGACCAGAACAGTAGTCTAATGTTATAGAAGAGAGGACCAGAACAGTAGTCTGATGTTATAGAAGAGAGGACCAGAACAGTAGTCTGATGTTATAGAAGAGAGGACCAGAACAGTAGTCTGTTATAGAACAGAGGACCAGAACAGTAGTCTGTTATAGAAGAGAGGACCAGAACAGTGGTCTGACGTTATAGAAGAGAGGACCAGAACAGTAGTCTAATGTTATAGAAGAGAGGACCAGAACAGTAGTCTGATGTTATAGAAGAGAGGACCAGAACAGTAGTCTGATGTTATAGAAGAGAGGACCAGAACAGTAGTCTAATGTTATAGAAGAGAGGACCAGAACAGTAGTCTAATGTTATAGAAGAGAGGACCAGAACAGTAGTCTGTTATAGAAGAGAGGACCAGAACAGTAGTCTGTTATAGAAGAGAGGACCAGAACAGTAGTCTGATGTTATAGAAGAGAGGACCAGAACAGTAGTCTAATGTTATAGAAGAGAGGACCAGAACAGTAGTCTAATGTTATAGAAGAGAGGACCAGAACAGTAGTCTGATGTTATAGAAGAGAGGACCAGAACAGTAGTCTATTGTTATAGAAGAGAGGACCAGAACAGTAGTCTGTTATAGAAGAGAGGACCAGAACAGTAGTCTAATGTTATAGAAGAGAGGACCAGAACAGTAGTCTAATGTTATAGAAGAGAGGACCAGAACAGTAGTCTAATGTTATAGAAGAGAGGACCAGAACAGTAGTCTGTTATAGAAGAGAGGACCAGAACAGTAGTCTGTTATAGAAGAGAGGACCAGAACAGTAGTCTAATGTTATAGAAGAGAGGACCAGAACAGTAGCCTAATGTTATAGAAGAGAGGACCAGAACAGTGGTCTGTTATAGAAGAGAGGACCAGAACAGTAGTCTAATGTTATAGAAGAGAGGACCAGAACAGTAGTCTAATGTTATAGAAGAGAGGACCAGAACAGTAGTCTGATGTTATAGAAGAGAGGACCAGAACAGTAGTCTAATGTTATAGAAGAGAGGACCAGAACAGTAGTCTAATGGTATAGAAGAGAGGACCAGAACAGTAGTCTAATGTTATAGAAGAGAGGGCCAGAACAGTAGTCTGTTATAGAAGAGAGGACCAGAACAGTGGTCTGTTATAGAACAGAGGACCAGAACAGTAGTCTAATGTTATAGAAGAGAGGACCAGAACAGTAGTCTAATGTTATAGAAGAGAGGGCCAGAACAGTAGTCTAATGTTATAGAAGAGAGGACCAGAACAGTAGTCTGTTATAGAAGAGAGGACCAGAACAGTGGTCTGTTATAGAACAGAGGACCAGAACAGTAGTCTAATGTTATAGAAGAGAGGACCAGAACAGTAGTCTAATGTTATAGAAGAGAGGGCCAGAACAGTAGTCTAATGTTATAGAAGAGAGGACCAGAACAGTAGTCTGTTATAGAAGAGAGGACCAGAACAGTGGTCTGTTATAGAACAGAGGACCAGAACAGTAGTCTAATGTTATAGAAGAGAGGACCAGAACAGTAGTCTGTTATAGAAGAGAGGACCAGAACAGTAGTCTGTTATAGAAGAGAGGACCAGAACAGTAGTCTAATGTTATAGAAGAGAGGACCAGAACAGTAGTCTAATGTTATAGAAGAGAGGACCAGAACAGTAGTCTAATGTTATAGAAGAGAGGACCAGAACAGTGGTCTGATGTTATAGAAGAGAGGACCAGAACAGTAGTCTGATGTTATAGAAGAGAGGACCAGAACAGTAGTCTAATGTTCTAGAAGAGAGGACCAGAACAGTAGTCTGTTATAGAAGAGAGGACCAGAACAGTAGTCTGATGTTATAGAAGAGAGGACCAGAACAGTAGTCTGTTATAGAAGAGAGGACCAGAACAGTAGTCTAATGTTATAGAAGAGAGGGCCAGAACAGTAGTCTGTTATAGAAGAGAGGACCAGAACAGTGGTCTGTTATAGAACAGAGGACCAGAACAGTAGTCTAATGTTATAGAAGAGAGGACCAGAACAGTAGTCTAATGTTATAGAAGAGAGGGCCAGAACAGTAGTCTAATGTTATAGAAGAGAGGACCAGAACAGTAGTCTGTTATAGAAGAGAGGACCAGAACAGTGGTCTGTTATAGAACAGAGGACCAGAACAGTAGTCTAATGTTATAGAAGAGAGGACCAGAACAGTAGTCTAATGTTATAGAAGAGAGGACCAGAACAGTAGTCTGTTATAGAAGAGAGGACCAGAACAGTAGTCTGTTATAGAAGAGAGGACCAGAACAGTAGTCTAATGTTATAGAAGAGAGGACCAGAACAGTAGCCTAATGTTATAGAAGAGAGGACCAGAACAGTGGTCTGTTATAGAAGAGAGGACCAGAACAGTAGTCTAATGTTATAGAAGAGAGGACCATAACAGTAGTCTAATGTTATAGAAGAGAGGACCAGAACAGTAGTCTGATGTTATAGAAGAGAGGACCAGAACAGTAGTCTAATGTTATAGAAGAGAGGACCAGAACAGTAGTCTAATGGTATAGAAGAGAGGACCAGAACAGTAGTCTAATGTTATAGAAGAGAGGGCCAGAACAGTAGTCTGTTATAGAAGAGAGGACCAGAACAGTGGTCTGTTATAGAACAGAGGACCAGAACAGTAGTCTAATGTTATAGAAGAGAGGACCAGAACAGTAGTCTAATGTTATAGAAGAGAGGGCCAGAACAGTAGTCTAATGTTATAGAAGAGAGGACCAGAACAGTAGTCTGTTATAGAAGAGAGGACCAGAACAGTGGTCTGTTATAGAACAGAGGACCAGAACAGTAGTCTAATGTTATAGAAGAGAGGACCAGAACAGTAGTCTAATGTTATAGAAGAGAGGGCCAGAACAGTAGTCTAATGTTATAGAAGAGAGGACCAGAACAGTAGTCTGTTATAGAAGAGAGGACCAGAACAGTGGTCTGTTATAGAACAGAGGACCAGAACAGTAGTCTAATGTTATAGAAGAGAGGACCAGAACAGTAGTCTGTTATAGAAGAGAGGACCAGAACAGTAGTCTGTTATAGAAGAGAGGACCAGAACAGTAGTCTAATGTTATAGAAGAGAGGACCAGAACAGTAGTCTAATGTTATAGAAGAGAGGACCAGAACAGTAGTCTAATGTTATAGAAGAGAGGACCAGAACAGTGGTCTGATGTTATAGAAGAGAGGACCAGAACAGTAGTCTGATGTTATAGAAGAGAGGACCAGAACAGTAGTCTAATGTTCTAGAAGAGAGGACCAGAACAGTAGTCTGTTATAGAAGAGAGGACCAGAACAGTAGTCTGATGTTATAGAAGAGAGGACCAGAACAGTAGTCTGTTATAGAAGAGAGGACCAGAACAGTAGTCTAATGTTATAGAAGAGAGGGCCAGAACAGTAGTCTGTTATAGAAGAGAGGACCAGAACAGTGGTCTGTTATAGAACAGAGGACCAGAACAGTAGTCTAATGTTATAGAAGAGAGGACCAGAACAGTAGTCTAATGTTATAGAAGAGAGGGCCAGAACAGTAGTCTAATGTTATAGAAGAGAGGACCAGAACAGTAGTCTGTTATAGAAGAGAGGACCAGAACAGTGGTCTGTTATAGAACAGAGGACCAGAACAGTAGTCTAATGTTATAGAAGAGAGGACCAGAACAGTAGTCTAATGTTATAGAAGAGAGGACCAGAACAGTAGTCTGTTATAGAAGAGAGGACCAGAACAGTGGTCTGTTATAGAACAGAGGACCAGAACAGTAGTCTAATGTTATAGAAGAGAGGACCAGAACAGTAGTCTAATGTTATAGAAGAGAGGACCAGAACAGTAGTCTGTTATAGAAGAGAGGACCAGAACAGTAGTCTAATGTTATAGAAGAGAGGACCAGAACAGTAGTCTGATGTTCACCCCAGATTGGGGTGAAAATCCCCCCCCCCCCCCCCCCCCCCCCCCCCCCCCCCCTCCCGTTTAATCCCCATTATTGCATTTTCTCCCCGGTCCCTAAACGTCTTTGCTGCGTGAGAGAAGCAGAGATGACAGAGGAAAGAGAAAACCAACGTTATTGATGTCAACCAGATTGAACCATTCATTCTATCCCTTTATGACATTATTCATTCTATTCCTTTATGACATCACTCATTCTATCCCTTTATGACATCATTCATTCTATCCCTTTATGACATCATTCTGGTGAGGGTTTTTATTAAAGTCTTCTTGGGGCAACACTAATGACAGAAGAGAAGCTGCACATGTTTAATCATCGATATATCATTTATAACAAATAGCCAGCCAAAATGTCGGAAACGATAAGCAGAAACATAGGCCTGTCAGAAAATCTTTATGCCATCTCTGACTGTACAGAGTATTTTCGGGTGTGGGCCTCATCACATGGAGTGGGTTTAGAAAACACTCATTTCAAACCAGTGTTGTCTTTAAACTCCATACCGTCTACATCATTTCTACTTCATAAAACCCAATAAAGCCCTGGACCCATGTGCACACATTGTAGGCTGTATAAGATCAGACAATCCTGTTTTTGGTTGTCGTTCTCTTGACAGAGGCTCTCAGCTCCTCGTTGGAGGGTTAGAGTTAGAGTGACTGTATCTGTTGTCTGTATGGAACAGAGTGACTGTACCTGTTGTCTGTATGGAACAGAGTGACTGTATCTGTTGTCTGTATGGAACAGAGTGACTGTACCTGTTGTCTGTATGGAACAGAGTGACTGTACCTGTTGTCTGTATGGAACAGAGTGACTGTATCTGTTGTCTGTATGGAACAGAGTGACTGTACCTGTTGTCTGTATGGAACAGAGTGACTGTATCTGTTGTCTGTATGGAACAGAGTGACTGTACCTGTTGTCTGTATGGAACAGAGTGACTGTATCTGTTGTCTGTATGGAACAGAGTGACTGTATCTGTTGTCTGTATGGAACAGAGTGACTGTGTCTGTTGTCTGTATGGAACAGAGTGACTGTACCTGTTGTCTGTATGGAACAGAGTGACTGTATCTGTTGTCTGTATGGAACAGAGTGACTGTACCTGTTGTCTGTATGGAACAGAGTGACTGTATCTGTTGTCTGTATGGGACAGAGTGACTGTACCTGTTGTCTGTATGGAACAGAGTGACTGTGTCTGTTGTCTGTATGGAACAGAGTGACTGTACCTGTTGTCTGTATGGAACAGAGTGACTGTATCTGTTGTCTGTATGGAACAGAGTGACTGTACCTGTTGTCTGTATGGGACAGAGTGACTGTACCTGTTGTCTGTATGGAACAGAGTGACTGTGTGTGTTGTCTGTATGGAACAGAGTGACTGTACCTGTTGTCTGTATGGGACAGAGTGACTGTACCTGTTGTCTGTATGGAACAGAGTGACTGTACCTGTTGTCTGTATGGAACAGAGTGACTGTGTCTGTTGTCTGTATGGAACAGAGTGACTGTATCTGTTGTCTGTATGGAACAGAGTGACTGTACCTGTTGTCTGTATGGGACAGAGTGACTGTACCTGTTGTCTGTATGGAACAGAGTGACTGTACCTGTTGTCTGTATGGGACGGTGAGTGACTGTATCTGTTGTTTGTATGGGACGGTGAGTGACTGTATCTGTTGTTTGTATGGGACGGTGAGTGACTGTATCTGTTGTTTGTATGGGACAGTGAGTGACTGTACCTGTTGTTGTCGTTCTCTGCTCTCTTCACTGCAGCTCTGAGCTCCTGGTTGGAGGAGTGGATGGCCTCCTTGTCTCGGATCTCGTCCCCCAGCAGCCTCCTGAGGTCCAGCACCTCCTTCCTCTGGTCGTCCCTCTCCTGAGCCACTTCCCTCAGCTCCCTGTGGGACTCGATCAGCTCTTCCCGCCCTGCGTCACGTTCATCCTCCGCCCGATGGAGGTCCCGCCGAAGACCCTCCACCTAGCAGGACCAGGGAATGGAGATGAGAGGAGGAGCTCACTGAGGCTACAAACCAGAGATGGAGACCGGACTCGAACCCAAGAGACCACGTTGGACTCGATTCAATCCGTATCGCAGAAGTCCCACTTCACAGCGTGATTGCAGAGGCAGTGTTTACTGTGTATGCAGTCTCCGCGAACGCAGAAACATTGTCTCAACATTTGTACTACGTTATAACGCAGATATTCTGGGATACGGATTGAATCTAGGCCCAAGACTGCTTCAAATGAACCAGACCAAGGAAGGCAGGACAGGGGAGGAGAGGTGGAGGGAGGACAGGAGGGAGGAGAGGGGAGGAGAGGTGGAGGGAGGAGAGGGGAGGAGAGGTAGAGGGAGGAGGGAGGAGGGAGGAGGGCGGAGAGGGGAGAGGGGAGAGAGGAGGAAGGAGGGAGGAGAGGAGGGAGGAGGGAGGAGGGAGGAGAGGAGGGAGGAGAGGGGAGGGAGGAGGGAGGAGAGGGTAGAGAGGAGGGAGGAGGGAGGAGGGAGGAGAGGAGGGAGGAGAGGGGAGGGAGGAGGGAGGAGAGGGGAGGGAGGAGGGAGAGGCACGATGTTTATACATAATATGTTTTCTTCTCATCAATTCTAATCCCTTTCCAACCCATCATACTTAATTTCAGGGAAATGGGGGGGGGGGGGGGGGGGATTTCAAATACTATTCAGGGAAAAGGGGGTATGGAGAATACCCTGGGTTCAAATACTATTCAGGGAAAAGGGGGTATGGAGAATACCCTGGGTTCAAATACTATTCAAAATCATTCATCATTCATGTTCTTATGATGAACTACTGCATTGTTTCCACAGTGCCAGCCAAGCTCGATCAAGCTCAGCTAAAGTATTGGGAATAATTCGAATACTATTTGAATCCAGGTCTGGAGGGTAGAGGAGAGCCCTCTGATTGTGGTCCTCAAGTAGATGAGAGTGAAGCTAGGGGAACCTGTCCCATCTCATCGGAGTCTGCCTCTCCCTGCAGCAGGAGAGAAAATAAACACTGCCCCAACTGACTTATTTACACTAGGGGTTAACTCCAACTTTGATTTCATTATATTACCAAGAGTGCGCTCTCTCTCTCTCTCTCTCTCTCTCTCTCTCTCTCTCTTTCTCTCTCTCTCTCTCTCTCTCTCTCTCTCTCTCTCTCTCTCTCTCTCTCTCTCTCTCTCTCTCTCTCTCTCTCTCTCTCTCTCTCTCTCTCTCCCCTCCGCTCTACCCCCCCCATGTTGTCCCCTTGTTGTACATTCTCACTCTGTCTCTGTCGTTGTCAGACATGAGAATCCTGAGCCTGGATTAGTCTAATAATCAAACAAGGGAAGATCAGGGAGGTTCTAATAATCAAACAAGGGAAGATCAGGGAGGTTCAAATAATCAAACAAGGGAAGATCAGGGAGGTTCAAATAATCAAACAAGGGAAGATCAGGGAGGTTCAAATAATCAAACAAGGGAAGATCAGGGAGGTTCTAATAATCAAACAAGGGAAGATCAGGGAGGTTCAAATAATCAAACAAGGGAAGATCAGGGAGGTTCAAATAATCAAACAAGGGAAGATCAGGGAGGTTCAAATAATCAAACAAGGGAAGATCAGGGAGCTTCAAATAATCAAACAAGGGAAGATCAGGGAGCTTCAAATAATCAAACAAGGGAAGATCAGGGAGGTTCAAATAATCAAACAAGGGAAGATCAGGGAGGTTCTAATAATCAAACAAGGGAAGATAAGGGAGGTTCAAATAAACAAACAAGGGAAGATCAGGGAGGTTCAAATAATCAAACAAGGGAAGATCAGGGAGGTTCTAATAATCAAACAAGGGAAGATCAGGGAGGTTCAAATAATCAAACAAGGGAAGATCAGGGAGGTTCAAATTATCAAACAAGGGAAGATCAGGGAGGTTCTGCCATGTCTGACAGTGTCTTTTATAGCTCTCTCAGAGACAAGGTTGCGCACCAAATGGCACCCTATTAAGTGCCCTACTTTTGACGCACGCCCTGTATGGGCTCTGGTCCAAAATGGTGCGCTATAAACCTAAGGGAATAGGCTGTCAATTGAGATGCAGGGACCACCAGCACCACACTCCTTCCCTCCCATTCCTCACGAGCACCACACTCCTTCCCTCCCATTCTTCACAGTCTGAACTCACTGCTCGACTCAGATAGGGTGAAGGAGGAGACTAAACTAGAGATAAAACAGTTCTAGTTCCAGTTGTTTTTTTTAATTTAAGCCAGCGCTTCCCCACTTAGATAAACAATCTCTCATTTCATCAGAGAGACCTGGTTGTCATGGTTCCTGTAGTTTGATTATGAACCACAGTCAGGTCAGTGATATAAAACACTGGCGTGAAACTCAACAAGGTGTTGAGTTTGGGTTAAGAGTGGGAGTGTCCTGAGTCTTAATTCTATTAAAAACATAAAAACAATGTTTTAAGTGAGATAGACATTGGTCTAAGGCCTAATAAGAAGCGAAATTCATGAGCACCACGATGCCTACTCCACCCATGCTCTACCAAGGTTTTCCAGCACACAGCTTTGACCTGCTACAGTAGCTATGTTGGTATTGTACTTTAAACTATGTGTAGGCAGGTTGTTTAGGATTCAAAATTCAGAAAGGCACATCTGAGCTGTCTTTTTTTTTGCAGGTAACAGTTGAATACATAAATATAAAGGAAGAATAAAAAAAAACAAGGACATTTCTAAGTGACCCCCAAACTTTTGAACGGTAGTGTATGTCTATGTCCTGGGAAATACTCTTGTTACTTACAACCTCATGCTAATCGCATTAGCTTAGCCTACGTTAGCTCAACCGTCCCGTGAGGGGGGCGGGGGGAGGGGGGGGGGGGGGCGGGGCCACCGATCCTGAAGAACTGTTAAACAAATACATAAACTCGTAAGAAAAATTGTAGACATATTTACACATCTGAAATCGGATAGGTACTTTTAAATCCCTGAATCCAAAGCTTCAGATACAAATGTCCTAAGTAATGCTGTGCACAGTTGGTCAAGTCCAGTAAAAGAGCGCGCATGTCCTCATTTTATAAATGGCAATATAAATACGAAAACCGCTGGGAGAACTCACAGATGTGGAACGCAACATAACGGTGAGGGTACTGCGTGCATTCGAATTGGCAAGAAGTTATTTTGTCAGTTCCACATGGGCCCAGCTTGCATTTCTCCGTGACAGGCGCATTCCCACAATGCACCACTCCGCCATAAAGCACTGTGTCCCTGGGCTGTGTCCGTAAGGATGGCGTTGCATCTCGCGGATGAGGGCAATGACCTCTTTCTTCCTTGAGAGTATGAGAGCGGGTCTCTCCTCCGTTCTAGCAGGACTCACACGATAGTACACACCACCACTCTCACTGCCACTTGCCTGCCACTCCAACAACCCAAAAGGCTCTTTTAAGAGTCACTTGATGAATGGAAATAAGCACTGAGACTCTCTGGTTACCTAGGCAAGTTCCCTAGGTAACCAGAGAGTGAGAGAGGGAAGGACTGCTCACTATTGTGCGTCCCAAATGGTGAACTGGTGGAAACTATTTCCTACTATTCTGTTTATTCTATTTCCTAGTGTACTATTCTGATCAGGGACTATTTCCTAGTGTACTATTCTGATCAGGGTCTATTTCCTAGTGTACTATTCTGATCAGGGACTAATTCTTAGTGTACTATTCTGATCAGGGACTATTTCCTAGTGTACTATTCTGATCAGGGTCTATTTCCTAGTGTACCAGTCTGATCAGGGTCTATTTCCTAGTGTACTATTCTGATCAGGGTCTATTTCCTAGTGTACTATTCTGATCAGGGACTATTTCCTAGTGTACTATTCTGATCAGGGACTAATTCTTAGTGTACTATTCTGATCAGGGACTATTTTCTAGTGTACTATTCTGACCAGGGACTATTTCCTAGTGTACTATTCTGATCAGGGACTATTTCCTAGTGTACTATTCTGATCAGGGACTAATTCCTAGTGTACTATTCTGATCAGGGACTATTTCCTAGTGTACTATTCTGATCAGGGACTATTTCCTAGTGTACTATTCTGATCAGGGACTATTTCCTAGTGTACTATTCTGATCAGGGACTAATTCCTAGTGTACTATTCTGATCAGGGACTAATTCCTAGTGTACTATTCTGATCAGGGACTAATTCCTAGTGTACTATTCTGATCAGGGACTATTTCCTAGTGTACTATTCTGATCAGGGACTAATTCCTAGTGTACTATTCTGATCAGGGACTAATTCCTAGTGTACTATTCTGATCAGGGACTAATTCCTAGTGTACTATTCTGATCAGGGACTAATTCCTAGTGTACTATTCTGATCAGGGACTATTTCCTAGTGTACTATTCTGACCAGGGACTAATTCCTAGTGTACTATTCTGATCAGGGACTATTTCCTAGTGTACTATTCTGATCAGGGACTATTTCCTAGTGTACTATTCTGATCAGGGACTATTTCCTAGTGTACTATTCTGATCAGGGACTAATTCCTAGTGTACTATTCTGATCAGGGACTATTTCCTAGTGTACTATTCTGATCAGGGACTATTTCCTAGTGTACTATTCTGATCAGGGACTAATTCCTAGTGTACTATTCTGATCAGGGACTAGTGCCCTATACAGAGAATAGGGTGGCAGTTAAGACCGCTGACGTTCTGACTTTAGGAGGAAACCGAACAGCCTCTCCCTCTCCCTCTCCCTCACCCCACTCCTCACCTCCCTCTCACCCCTCCCTCACCCCACTCCTAACCCCTCCCTCACCCCACCCCACTCCTCACCTCCCCCTCACCCCTCCCTCAGCCCTCACACAACCCCACTTCTCACCCCACCCTCACTCCTCCATCTAGTCACAGTACTATCATCAATCTAGACACAGTACTATCATCTATCTAGTCACAGTACTATCATCTATCTAGTCACAGTACTATCATCTATCATCTATCTAGTCACAGTACTATCATCTATCTAGACACAGTACTATCATCTATCTAGTCACAGTACTATTCCTCTATCTAGACACAGTACTATCATCTATCTAGTCACAGTACTATCATCTATCTAGTCACAGTACTATCATCTATCTAGTCACAGTACTATCATCTATCTAGTCACAGTACTATCACAGAAACTATCATCTATCTAGACACAGTACTATCATCTATCTAGTCACAGTACTATCACAGAAACTATCATCTATCTAGACACAGTACTATCATCTATCTAGTCACAGTACTATCATCTATCTAGTCACAGTACTATCACAGAAACTATCATCTATCTAGTCACAGTACTATCATCTATCTAGTGACAGTACTATCATCTATCTAGTCACAGTACTATCATCTATCTAGTCACAGCCACCTATCTAGTCACAGTACTATCATCTATCTAGACACAGTACCATCATCTATCTAGTCACATTAGTCAGTAGTAGAGGGTGAGGCAGAGAGTAGAGGATGAGACAGGGAGGAGAGGGTGAGGCAGGGAGGGAGGAGAGGGTGAGGCGGGGAGGAGAGGGTGAGGCAGGGAGGAGTGGGTGAGGCAGGGAGTCTGGAGAGGGTGAGGCAGGGAGGGAGGAGAGGGTGAGGGAGGGAGGAGAGGCTGATGCAGGGAGGGAGGAGAGGGTGAGGCAGAGAGGGAGGAGAGGCTAAGGCAGCGAGGGAGGAGAGGGTGAGGGAGGGAGGAGAGGCTGAGGCAGGGAGGGAGGAGAGGGTGAGGCAGGGAGGGAGGAGAGGGTGAGGCAGGGAGGTGAGTGTGAGGCAGGGAGGAAGAGGGTGAGGCATGGAGGGAGGAGAGGGTGAGGGATGGAGGAGAGGCTGAGGCAGGGAGGGAGGAGACGGTGAGGCAGGGAGGAGAGTGTGAGGCAGGGAGGAGAGGGTTAGGCAGGGAGGAGAGGATGAGGCAGGGAGGGAGGAGAGGGTGAGGGAGGGAGGGAGGGAGGAGAGGCTGAGGCAGGGAGGGAGGAGGAGAGGGAGAAGGAGGGTGGAGAGGGGGAGGGAGGGAGGGAGGGAGGGAGGGAGGGAGGGAGGGAGGAGGAGAGGGAGAAGGAGGGTGGAGAGGGTGAGGGAGAGGTTGAGGCAGGGAGGAGAGGAGGTGAGGCAGGGCATTGAGGGTGAGGCAGGGAGGAGAGGGTGAGGCTGGGAGGAGAGGGTGAGGCAGGGAGGAGAGGGAAGGAGAAGGTGAGGCAGGGAGGAGAGGTTGAGGCAGGGAGGAGAGGATGAGGCAGGGTGGAAAGGGTGTGGCAGGGAGGAGAGGGTGAGGCAGGGAGGGAGGAGAGGGTGAGGCAGGGAGGAGAGGGAGAAGGAGGAAGGAGAGGGTGAAAGAGGGAGTTTATTATTTTCACATGGTTGAAGAATAACTAGAAGAAGAATGCTTTATTGTCCATTCAGTCGCAGGGAAACATAAATGTGTGTTCTGCTTCATCCCCCCTCTGGAGAACAAACATACATAGAGGTTGGAGAGAGACAAGCAGTGGTAGCAGCAGTAGTAAAGATGGAGTGTCCCCTCACCTCAATGCATGATTGATCTATTGATTGAAGGGCCACTCACCTCATGTCGTGCTGTTTCTCTCTGCTGGTTGAGCTCTCTGACCTGCTCAGTCAGACTCTTCTCTGATGACTCATGGGAACTCAGAGACTCCTCGAAGCGAGAACGCAGGGACTGCAGCTCACACTGAAGACCTGATATACTGTCCTAAAGAGATCGACGGAGAGAGGAAGGGAGGGAGGGGGGGGGGGAACTAAGAGATCAAAGGGGTCGAGAGATGGATTGAAATATTTGTTTAAAAGCTAGAGGAAAGAGCTTATAGTTTTGTGACAGTCTTAACAATGTATTCTCTCTCATCTGCCTTTGTAGTCCCAAACCAGTCATCATGTCTCCGTCACGGTTACCGGGTTGAGGTCAATTTGAATTGAATTCAGTCAAATCAAGAAGTAAATCGACATTCCAATTCAATAAACTGAAAAGGAAAATATATTTATTTCATAAGTTGTTTAATTTTTTTCCCAATTAAAATCACTTCCAATTGACCCCAACCATCATGGTTCCCTACCTTGTCCTGTTCGTGAAGGCTCAGAGCATCTCTCCTGCCTCTCTCCATCTCCAGCCTTGCAGTCTCCAGATCCTGCTGTAGGCCTGCCAGCCTCTCTGTCAGGGCTGCCTTCTCGCCCTCCTTCTGGGACAGGGCCTGGGCCATGGAAATAGAGTTACAATTACATTATTTAGCCGTGGTGTCTAGTACTTAAGTAAAAATACTTTTGAAGTAGTACTTAAGTTGTTTTTTGGGGGTCTGTACATTACTTTACCATTTATATTTTTATATATATTTTATATATTTTTACTTCACTACATTCCTAAAGTAAATAATGTACTTTTTACTCCATAAATTTTCCCTAACACCCAAAAGTACTAGTTACATTTTGAATGCTTAGCAGGACAGGAACATGGTCCAATTCACACACTTATCAAGAGAACGTCCCTGGTCATCCCTACTGCCTCTGATCTGGAGGACTCACTAAACAGAGAACATCCCTGGTCATCCCTACTGCCTCTGATTTGGAGGACTCACTAAACAGAGAACATCCCTGGTCATCTCTACTGCCTCTGATCTGGAGGACTCACTAAACAGAGAACTTCCCTGGTCATCCCTACTGCCTCTGATCTGGAGGACTCACTAAACAGAGAACATCCCTGGTCATCCCTACTGCCTCTGATCTGGAGGACTCACTAAACAGAGAACATCCCTGGTCATCCCTACTTCCTCTGATCTGGAGGACTCACTAAACAGAGAACATCCCTGGTCATCCCTACTTCCTCTGATCTGGAGGACTCACTAAACAGAGAACATCCCTGGTCATCCCTACTGCCTCTGATCTGGAGGACTCACTAAACAGAGAACATCCCTGGTCATCCCTACTTCCTCTGATCTGGAGGACTCACTAAACAGAGAACATCCCTGTTCATCCCTACTGCCTCTGATCTGGAGGACTCACTAAACAGAGAACATCCCTGGTCATCCCTACTGCCTCTGATCTGGAGGACTCACTAAACAGAGAACATCCCTGGTCATCCCTACTGCCTCTGATCTGGAGGACTCACTAAACAGAGAACATCCCTGGTCATCCCTACTTCCTCTGATCTGGAGGACTCACTAAACAGAGAACATCCCTGGTCATCCCTACTTCCTCTGATCTGGAGGACTCACTAAACAGAGAACATCCCTGGTCATCCCTACTGCCTCTGATCTGGAGGACTCACTAAACAGAGAACATCCCTGGTCATCCCTACTGCCTCTGATCTGGAGGACTCACTAAACAAAGAACATCCCTGGTCATCCCTACTGCCTCTGATCTGGAGGACTCACTAAACAGAGAACATCCCTGGTCATCTCTACTGTCTCTGATCTGGAGGACTCACTAAACAGAGAACATCCCTGGTCATCCCTACTGCCTCTGATCTGGAGGACTCACTAAACAGAGAACATCCCTGGTCATCCCTACTGCCTCTGATCTGGAGGACTCACTAAACAGAGAACATCCCTGGTCATCCCTACTTCCTCTGATCTGGAGGACTCACTAAACAGAGAACATCCCTGGTCATCCCTACTGCCTCTGATCTGGAGGACTCACTAAACAGAGAACATCCCTGTTCGTCCCTACTTCCTCTGATCTGGAGGACTCACTAAACAGAGAACGTTCCTGGTCATCCCTACTTCCTCTGATCTCTACATAAAAAAAGAACAAGAAAATGGTGTCATCTGGTTTGCTTAAATATAAGGAATTTGAAATTATTTAAATTTTTAACTTTTGATACTATATTTATAACCAAATCGTTTTATACTTTTACAAAACACTCTAGCAACACCAGGGCTACATGATGGGAATAGCTCTCGCTGTTTCCCAGTGTCCTCAGGACATGTAAAGATGTCCACACACACACACACACGCACACACACACACACACTACCTGTTGTTTTGTGCTCTCGGCCTGCAGCAGGCTATTGTTGCAGACTTGTTGCAGCCGGACCATCTCCTCTTGCAGCTGCTGCAGGTCAGCCTGGCTCTGCAAACGCTGCTGCTCACAATGGGATCGTAGCTGGGCCTCTGCACGCTCCCTCTGCAGGGTTAGGTTCACACACTGCTGTTCCTGTACATCACATCACACACACACACGCACGCGCGCGCGCACGCACGTACGCACGCACGCACGCACACACACACACACACAATTGATTTGTTTTAAATACAGCTCTAGGTCATAAAACGGCAAAAAAAACGACAACATTCAAAGATTGCTCATCAGACAGTCTGTTATGTACTGTACTGTAGAGATCAGTCTGTTATGTACTGTACTGTAGAGATCAGTTTGTTATGTACTGTACTGTAGAGATCAGTCAGTTATGTACTGTAATGTACTGTAGAGATCAATCGGTTATGTACTGTACTGTAGAGATCAGTCTGTTATGTACTGTACTGTAGATATCAGTCAGTTATGTACTGTACTGTACTATAGAGATCAGTCTGTTATGTACTGTACTGTAGAGATCAGTCTGTTATGTACTGTACTGTAGAGATCAGTCTGTTATGTACTGTACTGTAGAGATCAGTCTGTTATGTACTGTACTGTAGAGATCAGTCAGTTATGTACTGTACTGTACTGTAGAGATCAGTCTGTTATGTACTGTACTGTAGAGATCAGTCTGTTATGTACTGTACGGTAGAGATCAGTCAGTTATGTACTGTACTGTACTGTAGAGATCAGTCAGTTATGTACTGTACTGTAGAGATCAGTCTGTTATGTACTGTACTGTAGAGATCAGTCTGTTATGTACTGTACTGTAGAGATCAGTATGTTATATACTGTACTATAGAGATCAGTCTGTTATGTACTGTACTGTAGAGATCAGTCTGTTATGTACTGAACTGTAGAGATCAGTCTGTTATATACTGTACTATAGAGATCAGTCTGTTATGTACTGTACTGCAGAGATCAGTCTGTTATGTACTGTACTGTAGAGATCAGTCTGTTATATACTGTACTATGGAGATCAGTCTGTTATGTACTGTACTGTAGAGATCAGTCTGTTATGTACTGCACTGTAGAGATCTGTAGAGATCAGTCTGTTATGTACTGTACTGTAGAGATCAGTCTGTTATGCACTGTACTGTAGATATCAGTCAGTTATGTACTGTACTGTAGAGATCAGTCTGTTATGTACTGTACTATAGAGATCAGTTGGTTATGTGCTGTACTGTAGAGATCAGTCAGTTATGTACTGTACTATAGAGATCAGTCAGTTATGTACTGTACTATAGAGATCAGTCAGTTATGTACTGTACTGTACCATAGAGATCAGTATGTTATGTACTGTACTATAGAGAACAGCATGTTATGTACTGTACTATAGAGATCAGTCAGCTATGTACTGTACTGCAGAGATCAGTCTGTTAAGTACTGTACTATAGAGATCAGTCTGGTATGTACTGTACTGTACTATAGAGATCAGTCAGTTATGTACTGTACTATAGAGATCAGTCAGGTATGTACTGTACTGTAGAGATCAGTCTGTTATATACTGTACTATAGAGATCAGTCTGTTATGTACTGTACTGCAGAGATCAGTCTGTTATGTACTGTACTGTAGAGATCAGTCTGTTATATACTGTACTATGGAGATCAGTCAGTTATGTACTGTACTATAGAGATCAGTCAGTTATGTACTGTACTATAGAGATCAGTCAGTTATGTACTGTACTATAGAGATCAGTCAGTTATGTACTGTACTATAGAGATCAGTCAGTTATGTACTGTACTATAGAGATCAGTCAGTTATGTACTGTACTATAGAGATCAGTCAGTTATGTACTGTACTATAGAGAACAGTATGTTATGTACTGTACTATAGAGATCAGTCAGCTATGTACTGTACTGCAGAGATCAGTCTGTTAAGTACTGTAGTATAGAGATCAGTCTGGTATGTACTGTACTGTACTATAGAGATCAGTCAGTTATGTACTGTACTATAGAGATCAGTCAGGTATGTACAGTACTATAGAGATCAGTCAGTTATGTACAGTACTATAGAGATCAGTCAGTTATGTACTGTACTATAGAGATCAGTCAGTTATGTACTGTACTGTCCTGTAGAGATCAGTCAGTTATGTACTGTACTATAGAGATCAGTCGGGCATGTACTGTACTATAGAGATCAGTCAGGTATGTACTGTACTGTACTGTAGAGATCAGTCAGTTATGTACTGTACTATAGAGATCAGTCAGTTATGTACTGTACTGTACTATAGAGATCAGTCAGTTATGTACTGTACTATAGAGATCAGTCGGGATGTACTGTACTATAGAGATTAGTCAGTTATGTACTGTACTGTACTGTAGAGATCAGTCAGTCATGTACTGTACTATAGAGATCAGTCAGTCATGTACTGTACTATAGAGATCAGTCAGTTATGTACTGTACTATAGAGATCAGTCAGTTACGTACTGTACTATAGAGATCAGTCAGTTATGTACTGTACTATAGAGATTAGTCAGTTATGTACTGTACTATAGAGATCAGTCAGTTATGTACTGTACTATAGAGATCAGTCAGTCATGTACTGTACTATAGAGATCAGTCTGTTATGTACTATAGAGATCAGTCTGTTATGTCGGGGCGGCAGGTAGCTTAGTGGTTAGACCGCTGGGCCAGTAACCGAAAGGTTGCGGGATTGAATCCCCGATGTGACAAGTTAAAAATCTGTCCTTCCTTCCCTGAACAAGGCAGTTTAACCCACTGTTCCCCTGTAGTCCGTCAATGTAAATAAGAATTTGTTCTCTTAACTGACTTGTCTTAAGTTAAATAAAACAATTAAATGTATTGTAAGAGGAGTTTGATTCCATAACAGTACTGTTCCTCTCTCTCTCTGTGTTTTACCTTGTCGACGTGTTCCTGCTCCAGTTGTTCTCTGTGACTGTGTTCTTTGGTGCTGAGGGCTATCCGGTGGTTCCTCTCTGCATGAGCCAGCTTGGTTTCCAGTTCCTCTCTCTCCTGCGCCGCCCGGGACACCTGCAGCTCAACCTCCGCCTTTAAACGGGCCACCTCGCCTGGACCGACACACAAGTTCACATGAATCTGTCATTTTACACTGATATTTATTTATAATGGACAACTAGCAATACGGTCCTTCGAGCCGGAACTCAATGCATTCATGATTACCGCCATCTTAAAAAATAAAAAATAAATAATAATTATCATGAATTAGCAGTCTGTCTTCCCCTGTCTGGTGCGGGTAGCCCCACCACACTCTCCCCTCTCTCCCTGGCCTGTCTCCCCCTGTCTGATACAGGTACTCCACCACACTCTCCCCTCTCTCCCTGGCCTGTCTCCCCCTGTCTGGTACAGGTACTCCACCACACTCCGCCCTCTCTCCCTGGCCTGTCTCCCCCTGTCTGGTACAGGTACTCCACCACACTCCCCCCTCTCTCCCGTGATTCCACTCGCCTCCATCACACACTCACTGTTGGCGCGAGTGACTCTTTGAACTTACAACGGATAGCCCCAAGTCGTTATATAGTTTTTTATTGTACTTTATGCTATTTGCCTCATTACTCCTGCATGCTTTGTTGACAATGAACTTGCTCGTCTACCCAACCGTGGGACAGTCTGTTTGTTCCCACACTCATGACTGACTCTCTATTGGTTACACAGACTCTTGGCCTCACATCCTATTCTAACCATCTAATCTTGCGGGCTTTGAATTCCTTTGCCGTGCCCTGATTGTATTACTGTTGATGATGTCAGGAAATGTCCATGTACACCCTGACCCGTCTACTGTTGCAAGGCCCCATATTCTGACTTGTGCTCTGATACCTGCTTCATTGCTCTCGTTAAAAGCCTGGGTTTTTTGCACTTTAAGCTCATAACCTAATATGTCTGTCCGTGGCCTCTGTTCCTCGGTGCTTCACTGTCACTGTGTCCGTTTCCTTCTTGTCCAGCTGTGTATGTAACATTTCATGTAAACCCTGCTTCTTGTCTGCATCGAAAGTAGAGGTCCTTGTACCTAGCATCGAGCATGGTGACGACACAGTAAAGAGAGAATGCCCGTTAAAAAAGTAGCGGTCCTTGTACCTAGCATCGAGCATGGTGGCGACACAGTAAAGAGAGAATGCCTGTTAAAGAAGTAGCGGTCCTTGTACCTAGCATCGAGCATGGTGGCGACACAGTAAAGAGAGAATGCCTGTTATAGAAGTAGCGGTCCTTGTACCTAGCATCGAGCATGGTGGTGACACAGTAAAGAGAGAATGCCTGTTATAGAAGTAGCAGTCCTTGTACCTAGCATCGAGCATGGTGGCGACACAGTAAAGAGAGAATGCCTGTTATAGAAGTAGCGGTCCTTGTACCTAGCATCGAGCATGGTGGCGACACAGTAAAGAGAGAATGCCTGTTATAGAAGTAGCAGTCCTTGTACCTAGCATCGAGCATGGTGGCGACACAGTAAAGAGAGAATGCCTGTTATAGAAGTAGCGGTCCTTGTACCTAGCATCGAGCATGGTGGTGACACAGTAAAGAGAGAATGCCTGTTAAAGAAGTAGCAGTCCTTGTACCTAGCATCGAGCATGGTGGCGACACAGTAAAGAGAGAATGCCTGTTAAAGAAGTAGAGGTCCTTGTACCTAGCATCGAGCATGGTGTCGACACAGTAAAGAGAGAATGCCTGTTATAGAAGTAGCAGTCCTTGTACCTAGCATCGAGCATGGTGGCGACACAGTAAAGAGAGAATGCCTGTTATAGAAGTAGCGGTCCTTGTACCTAACATCGAGCATGGTGGCGACACAGTAAAGAGAGAATGCCTGTTATAGAAGTAGCAGTCCTTGTACCTAGCATCGAGCATGGTGGCGACACAGTAAAGAGAGAATGCCTGTTATAGAAGTAGCGGTCCTTGTACCTAGCATCGAGCATGGTGTCGACACAGTAAAGAGAGAATGCCTGTTATAGAAGTAGCGGTCCTTGTACCTAGCATCGAGCATGGTGGCGACACAGTAAAGAGAGAATGCCTGTTATAGAAGTAGCGGTCCTTGTACCTAGCATCGAGCATGGTGGCGACACAGTAAAGAGAGAATGCCTGTTATAGAAGTAGCGGTCCTTGTACCTAGCATCGAGCATGGTGGAGACACAGTAAAGAGAGAATGCCTGTTATAGAAGTAGCGGTCCTTGTACCTAGCATCGAGCATGGTGGAGACACAGTAAAGAGAGAATGCCTGTTATAGAAGTAGCAGTCCTTGTACCTAGCATCGAGCATGGTGGCGACACAGTAAAGAGAGAATGCCACCGAATCGCTTGTTCACAGCTTCGAATACTTTTGTAAGTTAGGCAGTTTAGTTGAGCAGGCGTTTCAATGCCATGACAGAGGGCATCACGTCTGCTGCAGCCACAGTTGATGAGCTTATTTCTCCAGTCAGTTGGTTCCAATGGGGCTAGCCAGTGTGTTCATGTTTCCAAGTTTCAAACATGTTCTCAAATGCCATGGAAATGGCAGCAGCGGTATGACAACCAGCACATTCTTGACCAATGTGGTTTTCCCCAGTACAAAATCCTCATCGACCCACTGGGCTGTCAGACTCGGCATGCTCATGGGGCTGACATCGGCTGGTCCAAATGTCGATTCATGAAGCTAATAACAGTGACGCCCATAGCAAGTAGATAGATGTACGTTTCAACAGTACTGTGTAACTCCGGTAGGGCAACATCTGAAAATATCGTGTGTACCGGGGCTCGACCAGTCCGTCGAAAGCCAACATCACCCACAACAGAGGACGGTTGATTGTCAAGGGCAATGAATTCCATTGTCTTGGCGTTAATGGATTGGTGTTTGAGTTGCCTCATTGAGATGTTCTTACTCTTTCAAATGACTGCTGGAATTGAACTTGTTTTGTTGTTGACTTCGGTTTTGCACATCGCAGTTAAACTAGACATCGGGCCAATGTCAACGTTGGCATTTTTTGCTAATATCGTCCAATTTCCAATGTGCTCACCGATATATCGTGCATCCCTACCTCATACAAGTCCTTGGGAGTATGGCTAGACGGTACACTGTCCATCTCCAAGCACATATCCAAGCTGCAGGCTAAAGTTAAATCTAGACTTGGTTTTCTCTATCGTAATCGCTCCTCTTTCACCCCAGCTGCCAAACTAACCCTGATTCAGATGACCATCCTACCCATGCTAGATCGGCAGGTAAGGGTGTTCTCGGGCGGCTAGATGTTCTTTACCATTCGGCCATCAGATTTACCACCAATGCTACAGTGTCGCGTGTACAGCCTGGCAGTGTCAATGATGTGTTGTTGTTGTGAAGATTTTGGCTAAAGTGTGTCAACCTGTTTAATCTGATGCTGTGCGTGTTGTGGATTTTGTGGAATTGGGATTTTATTTAACATTTTATTTAACATTTCCCAGATCTTGTCAATTTTTTTCTGGAAAAGTGAAGAGTGTTGCCGGGACAATCCCGGGATCCCGGTTACCCATGTTAATCCCTAGTTAATCCCATGTTAATCCCTAGTTAATCTGGTGTGAAGTGGTGTGGAGTGGATTATCGTGGTGTGGAGTGGATTGGTGTGGAGTGGATTGGTGTGGAGTGGATTGGTGTGGAGTGGATTGGTGTGGATTGGTGTGGTGTGGAGTAGATTGGTGTGGAGGGGATTGGTGTGGAGGGGATTGGTGTGGTGTGGAGGGGATTGGTGTGGAGTGGATTGGATTGGTGTGGTGTGGAGTGGAGTGGAGTGGAGTGGATTGGATTGGTGTGGTGTGGAGTGGATTGGTGTGGTGTGGAGTGGATTGGTGTGGTGTGGAGGGGATTGGTGTGGAGGGGATTGGTGTGGAGGGGATTGGTGTGGAGTGGATTGGTGTGGTGTGGATGGGATTGGTGTGGAGTGGATTGGTGTGGTGTGGAGGGGATTGGTGTGGAGTGGATTGGTGTGGTGTGGTGTGGAGGGGATTGGTGTGGAGGGGATTGGTGTGGAGTGGATTGGTGTGGTGTGGATGGGATTGGTGTGGAGTGGATTGGTGTGGTGTGGAGGGGATTGGTGTGGAGTGGATTGGTGTGGTGTGGAGTGGATTGGTGTGGTGTGGATTGGTGTGGTGTGGAGTGGATTGGTGTGGAGTGGATTGGTGTGGAGTGGATTGGTGTGGTGTGGATTGGTGTGGTGTGGATTGGTGTGGTGTGGTGTGGTGTAGTGTGGAGTGGTGTGGTGTAGTGTGGAGTGGAGGGGATTGGTGTGGAGTGGATTGGTGTGGAGTGGATTTGTGTGGTGTGGTGTAGTGTGGAGTGGAGGGGATTGGTGTGGAGTGGATTGGTGTGGAGTGGAGTGGTGTGGAGTGGAGTGGTGTGGAGTGGATTAGTGTGGAGTGAATTGGTGTGGAGTGGATTGGTGTGGAGAGGAGTGGATTGGTGTGGTGTGGAGGGAATTGGTGTGGAGTGGATTGGTGTGGTGTGGAGGGGATTGGTGTGGTGTGGAGGGGATTGGTGTGGAGTGGATTGGTGTGGTGTGGAGGGGATTGGTGTGGAATGGATTGGATTGGTGTGGAGTGGATTGGTGTGGTGTGGAGGGGATTGGTGTGGAGTGGATTGGTGTGGTGTGGTGTAGTGTGGAGTGGAGGGGATTGGTGTGGAGTGGATTTGTGTGGTGTGGTGTAGTGTGGAGTGGAGGGGATTGGTGTGGAGTGGATTGGTGTGGAGTGGAGTGGTGTGGAGTGGAGTGGTGTGGAGTGGATTAGTGTGGAGTGAATTGGTGTGGAGTGGATTGGTGTGGAGAGGAGTGGATTGGTGTGGTGTGGAGGGAATTGGTGTGGAGTGGATTGGTGTGGTGTGGAGGGGATTGGTGTGGTGTGGAGGGGATTGGTGTGGAGTGGATTGGTGTGGTGTGGAGGGGATTGGTGTGGAGTGGATTGGATTGGTGTGGTGTGGAGTGGATTGGTGTGGTGTGGAGGGGATTGGTGTGGAAGGGATTGGTGTGGAGTGGAGGGGATTGGTGTGGAGTGGATTGGTGTGGTGTGGAGGGGATTGGTGTGGAGTGGATTTGTGTGGTGTGGAGGGGATTGGTGTGGTGTGGAGTGGATTGGTGTGGAGTGGATTGGTGTGGAGTGGATTGGTGTGGTGTGGTGTAGTGTGGAGTGGAGGGGATTGGTGTGGAGGGGATTGGTGTGGAGTGGAGGGGATTGGTGTGGAGTGGATTGGTGTGGTGTGGCGTGGATTGGTGTGGTGTGGTGTAGTGTGGAGTGGATTGGTGTGGAGTGGATTGGTGTGGTGTGGCGTGGATTGGTGTGGAGGGGATTGGTGTGGAGTGGATTGGTGTGGAGTGGATTGGTGTGGTGTGGAGGGGATTGGTGTGGAGTGGATTGGTGTGGAGTGGAGGGGATTGGTGTGGAGTGGAGGGGATTGGTGTGGAGTGGATTGGTGTGGCGTGGATTGGTGTGGCGTGGATTGGTGTGGAGTGGATTGGTGTGGTGTGGATGGGATTGGTGTGGAGTGGATGGGATTGGTGTGGAGTGGATTGGTGTGGTGTGGAGGGGATTGGTGTGGAGTGGATTGGTGTGATGTGGAGTGGATTGGTGTGGTGTGGAGTGGATTTGTGTGGTGTGGAGTCGATTGGATTGGTGTGGTGTGGAGTGGATTGGTGTGGTGTGGAGGGGATTGGTGTGGAGTGGATTGGTGTGGTGTGGTGTAGTGTGGAGTGGAGGGGATTGGAGTGGAGTGGATTGGTGTGGAGTGGTGTGGAGTGGATTGGTGTGGAGGGGATTGGTGTGGAGTGGATTGGATTGGTGTGGAGTGGATTGGTGTGGTGTGGAGGGGATTGGTGTGGAGTGGATTGGTGTGGTGTGGTGTAGTGTGGAGTGGAGGGGATTGGTGTGGAGTGGATTTGTGTGGTGTGGTGTAGTGTGGAGTGGAGGGGATTAGTGTGGAGTGGATTGGTGTGGAGTGGAGTGGTGTGGAGTGGTGTGGAGTGGATTGGTGTGGAGTGAATTGGTGTGGAGTGGATTGGTGTGGAAAGGAGTGGATTGGTGTGGTGTGGAGGGGATTGGTGTGGAGTGGATTGGTTTGGTGTGGAGGGGATTGGTGTGGAGTGGATTGGTGAGGAGGGGATTGGTGTGGAGTGGATTGGTGTGGTGTGGAGTGGATTGGTGTGGTGTGGAGGGGAGGGGATTGGTGTGGAGGGGATTGGTGTGGAGTGGATTGGTGTGGTGTGGAGGGGATTGGTGTGGAGTGGATTGGTGTGGAGGGGATTGGTGTGGAGTGGAGTGGATTGGTGTGGTGTGGAGGGGATTGGTGTGGAAGGGATTGGTGTGGAGTGGAGGGGATTGGTGTGGAGTGGATTGGTGTGGTGTGGAGGGGATTGGTGTGGAGCGGATTGGTGTGGTGTGGAGTGGATTGGTGTGGTGTGGAGTGGATTGGTGTGGAGTGGATTGGTGTGGAGTGGATTGGTGTGGAGTGGTGTAGTGTGGAGTGGAGGGGATTGGTGTGGAGGCGATTGGTGTGGAGTGGAGGGGATTGGTGTGGAGTGGATTGGTGTGGTGTGGCGTGGATTGGTGTGGTGTGGTGTAGTGTGGAGTGGATTGGTGTGGAGTGGATTGATGTAGTGTGGCGTGGATTGGTGTGGTGTGGAGGGGATTGGTGTGGAGTGGAGTGGATTGGTGTGGAGTGGTGTTGTGTGGAGGGGATTGGTGTGGAGTGGATTGGTGTGGAGTGGATTGGTGTGGAGGGGATTGGTGTGGAGTGGATTGGTGTGGAGTGGATTGGTGTGGAGTGGATTGGTGTGGTGTGGATGGGAATGGTGTGGAGTGAATTGGTGTGGTGTGGAGGGGATTGGTGTGGTGTGTAGTGGATTTGTGTGGTGTGGAGTCGATTGGATTGGTGTGGTGTGGAGTGGATTGGTGTGGTGTGGAGGGGAGTGGTGTGGAGTGGATTGGTGTGGTGTGGAGTGGATTGGTGTGGTGTGGCGTGGATTTGTGTGGTGTGGTGTAGTGTGGAGTGAATTGGTGTGGAGTGGATTGGTGTGGAGTGGTGTGGAGTGGATTGGTGTGGAGTGAATTGGTGTGGAGTGGATTGGTGTGGAGAGGAGTGGATTGGTGTGGTGTGTAGGGGATTGGTGTGGAGTGGATTGGTGTGGTGTGGATTGGTGTAGAGTGGATTGGTGAGGAGGGGATTGGTGTGGAGTGGATTGGTGTGGTGTGGAGTGGATTGGTGTGGTGTGGAGGGGATTGGTGTGGAGTGGATTGGTGTGGTGTGGAGGGGATTGGTGTGGAGTGGATTGGTGTGGTGTGGAGGGGATTGGTGTGGTGTGGAGGGGATTGGTGTGGAGTGGATTGGATTGGTGTGGTGTGGAGTGGATTGGTGTGGTGTGGAGGGGATTGGTGTGGAAGGGATTGGTGTGGAGTGGAGGGGATTGGTGTGGAGTGGATTGGTGTGGTGTGGAGGGGATTGGTGTGGAGTGGATTGGTGTGGTGTGGAGTGGATTGGTGTTGTGTGGAGTGGATTGGTGTGGAGTGGATTGGTGTGGAGTGGATTGGTGTGGAGTGGATTGGTGTGGTGTGGTGTAGTGTGGAGTGGAGGGGATTGGTGTGGAGGGGATTGGTGTGGAGTGGAGGGGATTGGTGTGGAGTGGATTGGTGTGGTGTGGCGTGGATTGGTGTGGTGCTGTGTAGTGTGGAGTGGATTGGTGTGGAGTGGATTGGTGTGGTGTGGCGTGGATTGGTGTGGTGTGGAGGGGATTGGTGTGGTGTGGAGGGGATTGGTGTGGAAGGGATTGGTGTGGAGTGGAGGGGATTGGTGTGGAGTGGATTGGTGTGGTGTGGAGGGGATTGGTGTGGAGTGGAGGGGATTGGTGTGGAGTGGATTGGTGTGGAGTGGAGTGGATTGGAGTGGATTGGTGTGGTGTGGGGGGGATTGGTGTGGAGTGGATTGGTGTGGAGTGGAGGGGATTGGTGTGGAGTGGAGGGGATTGGTGTGGAGTGGATTGGTGTGGCGTGGATTGGTGTGGAGTGGATTGGTGTGGAGTGGATTGGTGTGGTGTGGTGTAGTGTGGAGTGGATTGGTGCAGTCTGGTGTGGTGTGGAGTGGATTGGTGTGGAGGGGATTGGTGTGGAGTGGATTGGTGTGGATTGGTGTGGAGTGGATTGGTGTGGAGTGGATTGGTGTGGAGTGGATTGGTGTGGTGTGGTGTAGTGTGGAGTGGATTGGTGCAGTCTGGTGTGGTGTGGATTGGTGTGGTGTGGAGTGGATTGGTGTGGTGTGGTGTGGAGTGGATTGGTGTGGTCTGGTGTGGATGGGTCTGGTGTGATGGGGTGTGGAGTGGTGTGGTGTGGAGTGGTTTGGTGTGGAGTGGATTGGTGTGGATTGGTGTGGTGTGGAGTGTAGTGGATTGGTGTGGTCTAGTGTGGAGTGGATTGGTGTGGTGTGGATTGGTGTGGAGTGGATTGGTGTGGTGTGGAGTGGTGTGGTGTGGATTGGTGTGGAGTGGAATGGTGTGGTGTGGATTGGTGTTGTGTGGATTGGTGTGGTGTGGATTGGTGTGGTGTGGATTGGTGTGGTGTGGATTGGTGTGGTGTGGATTGGTGTGGAGTGGATTGGTGTGGTCCAGGCCAGCTGCTGCAGAGCCCACAGCTGAAATATGTCTCTCAGTGGAGAAGTAGGAGAGGGGAGTTAGAGAGAGAGATTTAATCTGCAGTCAAGTGTCTACTGTTTGCTGCCCATCTGGTGCTTCTGTCCCCAACCAAGGAGTGCCTACAGCAGCACCTAGATCTTCTGTATAGATATTGCCAGACCTGGGCCCTGACAGTAAATCTCAGTAAGACAAAAATAATGGTGTTCCAAAAAAGGTCCAGTCGCCAGGACCACAAATACAAATTCCATCTAGACACTGTTGTCCTAGAGCACACAAAAAACTATACCTACCTCGGCCTAAACATCAGCGCCAGAGGTAAATTCTACAAAGCTGCGAACGATCTGAGAGACAAGGCAAGAAGAGCATTCTATGCCACCAAAAGGAACATAAAATTCAACATATCAATTAGGATCTGGCTAAAAATACTTGAATCAGTTACAGAACCCATTGCCCTTTATGGTTGTGAGGTCTGGGATCTGCTCACCAACCAAGAATTCACAAAATGGGACAAACACCAAATTGAGACTCTGCATGCAATATCCTGCAAAAACATCCTCTGTGTACAACGTAAAACAACAAATAATGCAGGCAGAGCAGAATTAGGCCAATACCCACTAATTATCAAAATCCAGAAAAGAGACGTTAAATTCTACAACCACCTAAAAGGAAGTGATTCACAAACCTTCCATAACAAAGCCATCACCTACAGAGAGATGAACCTGGAGAAGAGTCCCCTAAGCAAGCTGATCCTGGGGCTCTGTTCACAAACACAAACAGACCCCACAGAGCCCCAGGACAGCAACACAATTAGACCCAACCAAATCATGAGAAAACAAAAAAATAATTACTTGACACATTGGAAAGAATTAACAAAAACTAGAATGCTACTCGGCCCTAAACAGTAGAATACCTGACCACTGTGACTGACCCAAACTTAAGGAAAGTTATGACTATGTACACTCAGTGAGCATAGCCTTGCAATTGAGAAAGGCCGCTGTAGGCAGACCTGGCTCTCAAGAGAAGGCAGGCTATGTGCACACTGCCCACAAAATGAGGTGGAAACTGAGCTGCACTTCCTAACCTCCTGCCAAATGTATGACCATATTAGAGAGACATATTTCCCTCAGTTACACAGATCCCCAAAGAATTAGAAAACAAACACGATTTTGATAAACTCCCATATCTACTGGGTGAAATACCACAGTGAGCCATCACAGCAGCAAGATGTGAGACCTGTTGCCACAAGAAAAGGGCAACGAGTGAAGAACAAACACCATTGTAAATACAACCCATACAGTGCTTTGCGAAAGTATTCGGCCCCCTTGAACTTTGCGACCTTTTTCCACATTTCAGGCTTCAAACATAAAGATATAAAACTGTATTTTTTTGTGAAGAATCAACAACAAGTGGGACACAATCATGAAGTGGAACGACAGTTATTGGAACTTTTTTAACAAATCAAAAACTGAAAAATTGGGCGTGCAAAATTATTCAGCCCCATTAAGTTAATACTTTGTAGCGCCACCTTTTGCTGCGATTACAGCTGTAAGTCGCTTGGGGTATGTCTCTATCAGTTTTGCACATCGAGAGACTGACATTTTTTCCCATTCCTCCTTGCAAAACAGCTCGAGCTCAGTGAGGTTGGATGGAGAGCATTTGTGAACAGCAGTTTTCAGTTCTTTCCACAGATTCTCGATTGGATTCAGGTCTGGACTTTGACTTGGCCCTTCTAACACCCGGATATGTTTATTTTTGAACCATGCCATTGTAGATTTTGCTTTATGTTTTGGATCATTGTCTTGTTGGAAGACAAATATCCGTCCCAGTCTCAGGTCTTTTGCCGACTCCTTCTTCCATAATAGTCCTGTATTTGGCTCCATCCATCTTCCCATCAATTTTAACCATCTTCCCTGTCCCTGCTGAAGAAAAGCAGGCCCAAACCATGATGCTGCCACCACCATGTTTGACAGTGGGGATGATGTGTTCCGGGTGATGAGCTGTGTTGCTTTTACGCCAAACATAACGTTTTGCATTGTTGCCAAAAAGTTCAATTTTGGTTTCATCTGACCAGAGCACCTTCTTCCACATGTTTGGTGTGTCTCCCAGGTGGCTTGTGGCAAACTTTAAACAACACTTTTTATGGTTATCTTTAAGAAATGGCTTTCTTCTTGCCACTCTTCCATAAAGGCCAGATTTGTGCAATATACGACTGATTGTTGTCCTATGGCCAGAGTCTCCCACCTCAGCTGTAGATCTCTGCAGTTCATCCAGAGAGATCATGGGCCTCTTGGCTGCATCTCTGATCAGTCTTATCCTTTTATGAGCTGAAAGTTTAGAGGTACGGCCAGGTCTTGGTAGATTTGCAGTGGTCTGATACTCCTTCCATTTCAATATTATCGCTTGCACAGTGCTCCTTGGGATGTTTAAAGCTTGGGAAATCTTTTTGTATCCAAATCCGGCTTTAAACTTCTTCACAACAGTATCTCAGGCCTGCCTGGCGTGTTCCTTGTTCTTCATGATGCTCTCTGCGTTTTTAACGGACCTCTGAGACTATCACAGTGCAGGCGCATTTATACGGAGACTTGATTACACACAGGTGGATTGTATTTATCATCATTAGTCATTTAGGTCAACATTGGATCATTCAGAGATCCTCACTGAACTTCTGGAGAGAGTTTGCTGCACTGAAAGTAAAGGGGCTGAATAATTTTGCACGCCCAATTTTTCAGTTTTTGATTTGTTAAAAAAGTTTGAAATATCCAATAAATGTCATTCCACTTCATGATTGTGTCCCACTTGTTGTTGATTCTTCACAAAAAAATACAGTTTTATATCTTTATGTTTGAAGCCTGAAATGTGGCGAAAGGTCGCAAAGTTCAAGGGGGCCGAATACTTTCGCAAGGCACTGTATTTATGCTTATTTATTTTCCCTTTTGTACTTTAACCATTTGTACATCATTACAACACTCCATATCTACATAATATGACATTTGTAATGTCTTTATTCTCTTGGAACTTTCGTGAGTGTAATGTTTACTGTTAATTTATTTATTGTTTATTTCACTTTTGTTTATTATCTATTTCACTTGCTTTGGCAACGTTAACACATGTTTCCCATGCCAATAAAGCCCCTTGAATTGAATTGATAGAGGGAGAGGAGAGAGAGCGAGCGAGACATGAAGGGGGGTAGAGAGAGAGAGGAGCGGAGAGGTGAGGCAAAGAGAGAGAAGGAGAGATGGTGGAGAGGAGAGAGAGAAAGAAAGATATAGAGGAGAGAGAACGAGGTGAGGGGGTGATTGGGGCACAGACGACAGCAGGTGAACAGCAGGAGGACAGCAGGTGAACAGCAGGAGGACAGCAGGAGGACAGCAGGAGGACAGCAGGAGGACAGCAGGTGAACAGCAGGAGGACAACTGGAGGACAGTAGGTGAACAGCAGGAGGACAGCAGGAGGACAGTAGGAGGACAGCAGGAGAACAGCAGGAGGACAGCAGGAGGACAGCAGGAGGACAGCAGGTGAACAGCAGGTGAACAGCAGGTGAACAGCAGGAGGACAGTAGGAGGACAGTAGGAGGACAGCAGGAGAACAGCAGGTGAACAGCAGGAGGACAGCAGGAGAACAGCAGGTGAACAGCAGGTGAACAGCAGGAGGACAGTAGGAGGACAGTAGGAGGACAGTAGGAGGACAGCAGGAGGACAGCAGGAGGACAGCAGGAGAACAGCAGGTGAACAGCAGGAGGACAGCAGGAGGACAGCAGGAGGACAGCAGGAGAACAGCAGGAGGACAGCAGGAGGACAGCAGGAGGACAGCACGTGGGTGTATTTGTACTCACGCGTCAGGTCCTCGTCAGCCATGGTTAGGGTGCTTCGCTCCACCTCCAGTCGGTTCCTCTCCCCCTCCAGAGAGGACACTAGCTCCTGGCCCTCAAAGACACACGTCTCTAGAGACTCCTTCTCAGCTCTGACAAACAGCACATACAGAGAGAATTAAGCATTTATTGAATTAGAGAGAGAGAGAATGACAGAGAGAATGACAGAGAGAGAGAGAGAGCTGGTAGTCCCATTCACCAAACTACCAGGTGTGAAACAGGGATGAGACTAAGGGGGTATGCTAATTTGATCAAGTGCAGACTTAACCCACTCTATTAAATAAATCAAAACAGGAACATTTTACATCTGACTAGAAATTCAAAAGGAAATGATCTTAACAGAGAAAAATGTCCTCCTGTGTGCTACCTATATCCCCCCACTAGAATCCCCATATTTTAATGAAGACAGCTTCTCCATCCTGGAGGGGGAAATCTATCATTTCCAGGCCCAGTACTAGTCTGTGGCGACCTAAACGCCAGAACTGGACACGAACCTGACACCCTCAGCACACAGGGGGACAAACACCTACCTGGAGGTGACAGCATCCCCTCCCCCATATGCCCCCCTAGACACAACTACGACAACATAACCAACAAAAACAGGTCACAACTCCAGCAGCTCTGTCGCACGCTGGGTCTGTACATAGTTAATGGTAGGCTTCGAGGGGACTCCTATGGTAGGTACACCTATAGCTCTGTTACATCCTGGGTATGTACATAGTTAATGGTAGGCTTCGAGGGGACTCCTATGGTAGGTACACCTATAGCTCTGTTACATCCTGGGTATGTACATAGTTAATGGTAGGCTTCGAGGGGACTCCTACGGTAGGTACACCTATAGCTCATCTCTTGGCAGTAGTACTGTAGACTACTTTATCACTGACCTCAACCCAGAGTCTCTCAGAGCATTCACAGTCAGCCCACTGACACACCTATCAGACCACAGCAAAATCACAGTAGAAAATCTCAACTGTATATTTGACCTCTCAACTTCCCTATCAAATCTATAAATGTCGAACAGAAAACTTAAAATTAACAACAATGACAAATGGTTTGATGAAGAATGCAAAAATCTAAGAAATCCAACCAAAAACATAAAGACCCAGAAAACCTGAGTCTACGCCTTCACTATGGTGAATCACTAAAACAACACAGAAATACACTACGGGAAAAGAAGGAACAGCACGTCAGAAATCAGCCCAATGTAATTGAAGAATCCATAGACTCTAACCACTTCTGGGAAAATTGGAAAATAACAAACAACAAAAAAAAGAATTATCTATCCAAAATGGAGATGTATGGGTAAACCACTTCTCCAATCTTTTTGGCTCTATAACAAACAGCAAAAACATATACATGATCAAAAACAAGTCTTAGAATCCACTATTAAAGACTACCAGAACCCACTGGATTCTCCAATTACCTTGAATGAGCTACAGGACAAAATACAAACCCTCCAACCTAAAAAGGCCTGTGGTGTTGATGGTATCCTTAATGAAATGATCAAATATACAGACAACAAATTCCAATTGGCTATACTAAAACTCTTTGAAATCATCCTTGGCTCTTGCATTTTCTCCCAATATTTGGAACCAAGGACTGATCACCCCAATTCACAAAAGTGGAGACAAATTTGACCCCAATAACTACCGTGAGATATGCGTCAACAGTAACCTGGAAAACCCTCTGCATTATCATAAACAGCAGACTCGTACATTTCCTCAGTGAAAACAATGTACTGGGCAAATGGCAAATGGCTTTTTACTGAATTATCATACAACAGACCATGTATTCACCCAGCACACCCTAATATACAAACAAACAATCCAAAACAAAGGCAAAGCCTTCTCATGCTTTGTTGATTTCAAAAAAGCCTTCGACTCAATTTGGCATGAGGCTCTGCTATACAAACAGATGGAAAGTGGTGTTGGGGGTAAAAACATACAACATTATAAAAACCATATACACAAACAACAAGTGTGCAGTTAAAATTGGCAAAAAACACACACATTTCTTCACACAGGGTCGTGGGGTGAGACAGGGATGCAGCTTAAGCCCCACCCTCTTCAACATACATATCAACAAATTGGCGCGGGCACTAGAACAGTCTGCAGCACCCGGCCACACCCTACATCACACTGAAGTCAAATCTCTACTGTTTGCTGATGATCTAGTGCTTCTGTTCCCAACCAAGGAGGGCCTACAGCAGCACCTAGATCTGATCCCAACCAAGGAGGGCCTACAGCAGCACCTAGATCTTCTGCACAGATTCTGACAGACCTGGGCCCTGACAGTGAATCTCAGTGAGACCAAAATAATGGTGTACCAGAAAAGGTCCAGATACCGTTGCCCTAGAGCACACAAAAAACTCTACATACCTTTGCCTAAAAATACTTGAATCAGTTATAGAACACATTGCCCTTTATGGTTGTGACCAAGAATTCAACCAAAAACTCACAAAATGGGACAAACACCAAATGAAGACTCTGCATGCAGAGCAAATAATGCATGCAGAGCAGAATTAGGCCGATACCCACTAATTATCAAAATCCAGAAAAGAGCCGTTAAATTCTACAACCACCTAAAAGGAAGTGATTCACAAACCTTCCATAACAAAGCCATCACCTACAGAGAGATGAACCTGGAGAAGAGTCCCCTAAGCAAGCTGATCCTGGGGCTCTGTTCACAAACACAAACAGACTGCAAAGAGGACAGCAACACAATTAGAGTTAATCTACTTCACTTGCTTTGCCAATGTTAACATGTCTGTCCCATGCCAATAAAGCCTCTTGAATTGAATTGATTTGAATTGAGAGCGAGAACGACAGAGAGAGACAGCGAGAGAGAGAGAGAGAGAGAGAGAGAGAGAGCGAGAGAGAGAGAGAGAGAGAGAGAGAGAGAGAGAGAGAGAGAGCGAGAGAGAGAGAGAGAGAGAGCGAGAGAGAGAGAGACAGCGAGAGAGAGAGAGAGAAGTTCATTTTTCATCTGCTGCATTACAATAACACACACACACACACACACACACACACACACACACACACACACACACACACACACACACACACACACACACACACACACACACACACACACACACACACACACACACACACACACACACACACAGTGTGGTAAAGAGGTTAGGGCTCTGAAAATAGGACCGTTGAAACCCTATAGGTACATGAAGCAGTAAAATTCAATGAACCACGGTTGGTATACTCCGTCAATAAAACCCAACCTGAAACGTCTTGTTACACAACGACACACGCTATGGTACTGTTCTGCACAAGAAAGAACCAGACCCACATAACCACACTCCCTCCCTCCCTCCCTCCCTCCCCACACCCAAACACACACTGCCTTACCTGAGAATCACCAGCTCCTGTTCCAGGCCCCATGCCCTGCGGTCAACGGCAGTCAGCTGGACCCCCAGACTGGCCTTGTCCTTGGCCACATCCTCTCTGTCATGATGGGCCCTCTGCAGGGCCACAGCCTTGCTGTTCAGCTCTCTACGGCTGGAAGTCAGTTGGTCGGACAAGGACTGGACCTGCTTATTAACCTGGGCATAAACACAGGAACACGTCATAGACATCACATCCACAGACTGACCTGCTAACTGACACAGAAACATCACAACCACAGACTGACCTGCTAACTGACACAGAGACATCACAACCACCAACCACAGACTGACCTGCTAACTGACACAGAGACATCACAACCACAGACTGACAGGGACCTGCTAACTGACACAGAAACATCACAACCCGACTACACTTTAGGGTCAAACTAGTGTCATGAAGCCATACCCCCCCCCCCCCACATGCTCCACCCAAGCAAAGCATTCGATTGGTTTGACGGGCTTAATTGTGTTTCATTGGTGCTGCGTTCTAAGCTCCGCCTACATGATTAAACTCAATGATTTGCGAGTTAAGCGGCGACTGTTGTGGGCGGAGTTGAGCTCCAACATTGTTCTGTTCTGCTGGAATCAGTGACGTCGATCATTTTCAGCCACTCGACTCCATTGTAAATCGTGGAGCTCAGATGAGTCCTCTAAGTTCCGCCCAGCAACGCGTTTGATTGGTTTAACGTGTTGTGAGGCGTCTCTGTCCCTTTTTTTTAACTGGTAGAAGTTTTTTGTATCTTTGCCCTGAAGGCAGAACTGAGCGATTTCCGCTAGATAGTCCAGCTGCAAAGTCAACATTTTTTGCTATATCATAAAAATTAATGAAAACAAAATGTTAGCTTAATCTAAGGTTAGCAGTGTGGTTACGGTTGCGGTTAAGGTTAGGTTTAACATACAGATTTGATTGACATTTGTATCTGTGCCAGCTAGTTACAACTCTGCATATATATATCTGCCTTCGGAACAAGATTCATGACAATAACCTGACCCCCTTCTTTTTTTTCTGTGCTGTGTTTGTCCATAGACGGCACCAGGCTTTCCGATTAGGGAAGGAGAGGGTCAAACGTTCACCAGATCTAAATTATTATTCACCGTAAGGTAATCCTATATCACGCAGTAACATAAAAAAAAATAAAAAAAAACGGGATATTGCCCGTCAATCAGAGAGTTAAGTTTATGTTGAGGCTCCAGGGTAAAAAAAAAAATCATGGCCTGTAATGCCAAATACCTCTTCCTCATTCCCTTTTTATTCCCTACATAGTGCACTGCTTTTCACCAGAGCCCCTATGGCACCCTGGTCAAAAAGAAGTGCACTAGGGAACAAGCGTGCCATTGGGGACGTTGCCGTGGTAACCTCTCACAATGAAGGATGTCATAATATTACCCTGTAATTCTAGAGTTTTCCCTGCTGAGTGGAAAAGATCATTTCCTGACATGCCTCAAATTCACAAAACCGCTCACTACTGTTGACCAGAGCAGAGGTAGTGTACTATATAGGGAATAGGGCTCTTGTCTAAAGTAGTGCACTATATAGGGAAGAGGGCTCTGGTCTAAAGTAGTGCACTATACAGGGAATAGGGCTCTGGTCTAAACTAGTACACTATATAGGGAATATGGCTCTGGTCTAAAGTAGTGCACTATATAGGGAATATGGCTCTGGTCTAAAGTAGTACACTATATAGGGAAGAGGGCTCTGGTCTAAAGTAGTGCACTATACAGGGAATAGGGCTCTGGTCTAAACTAGTACACTATATAGGGAATATGGCTCTGGTCTAAAGTAGTGCACTATATAGGGAAGAGGGCTCTGGTCTAAACTAGTACACTATATAGGGAATATGGCTCTGGTCTAAAGTAGTGCACTATATAGGGAATATGGCTCTGGTCTAAAGTAGTACACTATATAGGGAATATGGCTCTGGTCTAAAGTAGTGCACTATATAGGGAATAGGGCTCTGGTCTAAAGTAGTGCACTATATAGGGAAGAGGGGCTCTGGTCTACAGTAGTGCACTATACAGGGAATAGGGTCCTATCTAAAGTAGTGCACTATATAGGGAATAGGGCTCTGGTCTAAAGTAGTGCACTATATAGGGAAGAGGGGCTCTGGTCTAAAGTAGTGCACTATATAGGGAAGAGGGCTCTGGTCTAAACTAGTACACTATATAGGGAATAGGGCTCTGGTCTATAGTAGTGCACTATATAGGGAATAGGGCTCTGGTCTAAAGTAGTGCACTATACAGGGAATAGGGGCTCTGGTCTAAAGTAGTGCACTATATAGGGAATATGGGCTCTGGTCTAAAGTAGTGCACTATATAGGGAATATGGCTCTGGTCTAAAGTAGTACACTATATAGGGAATATGGCTCTGGTCTAAAGTAGTGCACTATATAGGGAATAGGGCTCTGGTCTAAAGTAGTGCACTATATAGGGAAGAGGGGCTCTGGTCTACAGTAGTGCACTATACAGGGAATAGGGCTCTGGTCTAAAGTAGTGCACTATATAGGGAAGAGGGGCTCTGGTCTAAAGTAGTGCACTATATAGGGAATAGGGCTCTGGTCTAAAGTAGTACACTATATAGGGAATATGGCTCTGGTCTAAAGTAGTGCACTATATAGGGAATAGGGCTCTGGTCTAAAGTAGTGCACTATATAGGGAAGAGGGGCTCTGGTCTAAAGTAGTGCACTATATAGGGAAGAGGGCTCTGGTCTAAACTAGTACACTATATAGGGAATAGGGCTCTGGTCTATAGTAGTGCACTATATAGGGAATAGGGCTCTGGTCTAAAGTAGTGCACTATACAGGGAATAGGGGCTCTGGTCTAAAGTAGTGCACTATATAGGGAATATGGGCTCTGGTCTAAAGTAGTGTACTATATAGGGAATAGGGTGCCATATGGCTGTGGTCTAAAGTACACTACTTTAGACCACAGACATATGGCACCATAGTCCCTATATAGTACACTACTTTAGGCAGTAGCAGCCAGCCAGGCAGTAGCAGCCAGCCAGGCAGTAGCAACCAGCAAGACAGCCAGGCAGTAGCAGCCAGCAAGACAGCCAGGCAGCCAGGTAGTAGCAGCCAGCCAGGCAGTAGCAACCAGCAAAACAGCCAGGCAGCCAGGCAGTAGCAGCCAGCCAGGCAGTAGCAGCCAGCCAGGCAGTAGCAGCCAGCAAGCCAGGCAGGCAGTAGCAGCAAGACAGCAAGGCAGGAAGTAAAAACCAGCCAGGCAGGCAGTAGCAGCCAGCCAGTAGCAGCCAGCCAGACAGTAGCAGCCAGCCAGCCAGGCAGTAGCAGCCAGCCAGACAGTAGCAGCCAGCCAGACAGGAGCAGCCAGCCAGCCAGGCAGTAGTAACCCGTGTACTGTACTGTCATCAGTCATCCTATTTAGCTAGCCTAACAAGAGATATCTGGAGAGCTGACTGACTAAATCATTATAAGAGTTCTTCAACGTAGATAAGGTAAACTTCCAGAAACAGTTTCTGTTCCCTACTTGTTGTGTTGTGTATATTCCTCTCTTATGTGGTCTGTGTGTGTCTAAAGTAACGTAGAAGGCGTAAAAGTGCATCCGTCCAGAGATCTGTATGTAATGAGGAGATGCTCATGTGTCCGCCCTAACAATGGCAGTCCCAAAGGAAGGGAAGGCAGGCGACACGCTGAGGTCCAAGCTAAGCACATAGAAACCTATTGGGTTTCATTTGTACAGATTTTGGCGAGAGTGAAACCTCTTCCTCTCTGAGCGCAATGGATTATAGTCATTGTAGTTAATTAACACGTTTCTGCGCTGAACAAGGTTAAATATTTGTTTGAAACTTCTTGAGGATCAGTGGGACTGATTTCACCCTATTATTAAAGTGCCAGCCATTGAATTCAGTGGCAGGATGAATTTGTTTTCTTTTTGGGGATGGTTTGTCCTCGGGGTTTAGCCTGCCATTTCAGGTCTGTTATACTCACATACATTATTTTAATAGTTTTAGAAACTTTAGAGTGTTTTCTCTCCAAATCTACCAATCTATATGCATATCCTAGCTTCTGGGCCTGAGTAACAAGCAGTTTACTATGGGCACGCTTTTCATCCGGAGGTCAAAATACCGCCTCCTATCACAAAGAAGAAAGAAAGAAAACTCCCTTCAGCCCAACACGCCACATAGTTCTTGACTTGAGTTCTTCAGATTTGTCCTGGGAATTATTTGATTTCTCTCTAGAGAAACAACACATTGGGTTTACAAAAAAAAAAAAAAAACGGAACTAAATGGGATTCAAGTAATTAAACCGACGTCGGCCAATCATTGTTTAACAACCAAACCTACGCAATGTTGGTTAATCGTTCAGCACTAATAAGGGCTTATTTGGGACGCATCCTGCAGGTACACACTCTGACTAACCCCCACTCACATCTGAAATTTCACTACAATAACACCGTTTGAACACCAATAATGATTGCCATTTGTTTTGGGGAAATGAACGAACTAAATATTAAATCGCAGGATGTCTTACGACACCCCTCATTAGTTAAATACGAAAAGGAAGCCTTAGACCAATATTAGGAGTGTGAATTGCTCCCAAATAAGAGCTATGAAACAACAAGCAGAAAGTGATGTAGTGTCGTAGTTTATCTCAGATAAGTTATCGGATAATGTGTGGAAGGGATTTGTCCAGATGGAATGTTAAACAATCGTGAACATTCTCTCTATCAACACAGAGTTCTATTCTAATAAAACAGCCAAATGGAATGATTTCTAATGTTGCTGAGAGGAAACAGAACAGGAGAACTCTGGGATTGGGATTAGGAGGAGGGAAAGAGTGGTACAGGTTCAGTGTACAGCCGTACAGGCGCTAATTTATTGGTTCTTTCACTCATCCCCTTCTGCTTCGATGTTAAATGTCTGTAATATCTATTTATCCTTTCCAGCTCACATGCGTACACGAGGATCCCCTGCCTCCCCTCTCCCATGTTCCTCATAAAACACATTGCAGAGCCAAGATTCACTTCGGAGTTAGAGAAAGAGGTGTTGAGTACCA
>NC_143022.1:4832500-4842500 GCF_057628025.1 Oncorhynchus mykiss
CTATTCATTCAACTCTCTCTATTCTCTCTCATCTCCCTCTTCTCCCTCTCTTCTCAACTCTCTCTCTTCTCTCTCTTCTCCCTCTTCTCCCTCTCAACTCTCCCTCTCTTCTCTCTACTCTCTCTACTCTCTCAACTCTATACTCTCTCTAGTCTCTCTAGTCTCTCATCCCTCTCTTCTCTCTACTCTCTCTACTCTCTCTAGTCTCTCATCCCTCTAGCATGAGTTTGTAATGTAGTAATGCAAGCTTTTACATTTTCCTAGAGAGATCTGGGATCTGTCCTGCTCTGAGAATGACACGTGTTCCTGATCTCAACTCTCAACAAACAGATAGAAAAGCAGCAGGATGGAGGGATGATACTCTCTCTCTTCTTCCTCTCTCCTCCTCCTCCTCCTCCTTCTCCTCCTCCTCCTCCTTCTCCTCCTCCTCGTCCTCCTCCTCCCCCTCGTCCTCCTCCTCATGTGTGTCTGTGTGTGTGTGCGTATGTGAGCATGTGCACGTGTGTGTGTGTGTGTGTGTGTGTGTGTGTGTGTGTGTGTGTGCTGTTTCCCTAGACCTACCCTCTCTGGGCCTCGGTGCGTTGGCGTTCCAGCTGTCTCTCCAGGTCGTCTCTCTGCTGGCGGAGCAGGTCTCTCTGTCTCTGGAGATCCCCAGCCGACCCCCTCATCACCTCCAGCTCTGCCCCCAGGGACTCTGTCTTCTGCTGGAGGCCCACTACCAGCTTCTCCAGGCTGACCTTCTCACTGGTGGGAGGAGGAGAGAGAGAGAGAGTATGTTTAAAAAAATACAGTGCCTGGCGAAAGTATTCGGCCCCCTTGAACTTTGCGACCTTTTGCCACATTTCAGGCTTCAAACATAAAGATATAAAACTGTATTTTTTTTGTGAAGAATCAACAACAAGTGGGACACAATCATGAAGTGGAACGACATTTATTGGATATTTCAAACTTTTTTAACAAATCAAAAACTGAAAAATTGGGCGTGCAAAATTATTCAGCCCCTTTACTTTCAGTGCAGCAAACTCTCTCGAGAAGTTCAGTGAGGATCTCTGAATGATCCAATGTTGACCTAAATGACTAATGATGATAAATACAATCCACCTGTGTGTAATCAAGTCTCCGTATAAATGCACCTGCACTGTGATAGTCTCAGAGGTCCGTTAAAAGCGCAGAGAGCATCATGAAGAACAAGGAACACACCAGGCAGGTCTGAGATACTGTTGTGAAGAAGTTTAAAGCCTGATTTTTTTATACAAAAAGATTTCCCAAGCTTTAAACATCCCAAGGAGCACTGTGCAAGCGATAATATTGAAATGGAAGGAGTATCAGACCACTGCAAATCTACCAAGACCTGGCCGTCCCTCTAAACTTTCAGCTCATACAAGGAGAAGACTGATCAGAGATGCAGCCAAGAGGCCCATGATCACTCTGGATGAACTGCAAAGATCTACAGCTGAGGTGGGAGACTCAACAATCAGTTGTATATTGCACAAATCTGGCCTTATGGAAGAGTGGCAAGAAGAAAGCCATTTCTTAAATATATCCATAAAAAGTGTTGTTTAAAGTTTGCCACAAGCCACCTGGGAGACACACCAAACATGTGGAAGAAGGTGCTCTGGTCAGATGAAACTTTTTGGCAACAATGCAAAACGTTATGTTTGGCGTAAAAGCAACACAGCTCATCACCCTGAACACACCATCCTCACTGTCAAACATGGTGGTGGCAGCATCATGGTTTGAGCCTGCTTTTCTTCAGCAGGGACAGGGAAGATGGTTAAAATTGATGGGAAGATGGATGGAGCCAAATATAGGACCATTCTGGAAGAAAACCTGATGGAGTCTGCAAAAGACCTGAGACTGGGACGGAGATTTGTCTTCCAACAAGACAATGATCCAAAACATAAAGCAAAATCTACAATGGAATGGTTAAAAAATAAACATATCCAGGTGTTAGAATGGCCAAGTCAAAGTCCAGACCTGAATCCAATCGAGAATCTGTGGAAAGAACTGAAAACTGCTGTTCACAAATGCTCTCCATCCAACCTCACTGAGCTCGAGCTGTTTTGCAAGGAGGAATGGGAAAACAATTCAGTCTCTCGTTGTGCAAAACTGATAGAGACATACCCCAAGCGACTTACAGCTGTAATCGCAGCAAAAGGTGGCGCTACAAAGTATTAACTTAAGGGGGCTGAATAATTTTGCACGCCCAATTTTTCAGTTTTTGATTTGTTAAAAAAGTTTGAAATATCCAATAAATGTCGTTCCACTTCATGATTGTGTCCCACTTGTTGTTGATTCTTCATAAAAAAAATACAGTTTTATATCTTTATGTTTGAAGCCTGAAATGTGGCAAAAGGTTGCAAAGTTCAAGGGGGCCGAATACTTTCACAAGGCACTGTATATTCGATTTAGAGTTGGATAAACGTGGATTTTTCCACAAGAACATATCCAGGATACTACCCTTCACAACATAACCTTCACTCCAAATCAAAACTTCAAACCTACATCCTGATTTGGGACAAAAGTACCCGGAAAGATTCATACTACCGAAGATTCTTATTCCCAAGGACTATACAGCAAATGCTCTGGCAAACCAACGACTAGTAAAATAAGCACAACAGAAACCTGCAGAACAGATCTGACTGCAACGTCCATTAGCACCGAGGTGTAAAGGAAAAGGTGTCAAAGCCCTTGATCCCAACAACGGCAGGAGAGTTTCACAGCCTCGCCCCACCTAAATACAGAGGCCTTTGAAGCTCCCTCCCCAAACACCCCTTAGATGTAAAAAATGACAAGGCACGGAAAGAGTACAAAAACAAGATCCTTACTGAAAATCGAGAGACACTTTTTTTCTGACTGCTGTAAAAATAAAAGGGAACGTAAGCAACTGAATCCTCCACACAGATCACGCAGTGCTATATTAACACACTACCCCTCTGTTAAGACAGGGTGGGGGGGTGTTAGTGATGGGTGTAAACTCAGAATACTAGACAACGAGGACTCTGAATCAGCCAACGAGGACTCTGAGTCAGCCAACGAGGACTCTGAGTCCGCCAACGAGGACTCTGATTCAGCCAACGAGGACTCTGAATCAGACAACGAGGACTCTTGAGTCAGCCAACGAGGACTCTGAGTCAGCCAACGAGGACTCTGAGTCAGCCAACGAGGACTCTGAGTCAGCCAACGAGGACTCTGAGTCAGCCAACGAGGACTCTGAGTCAGCCAATGAGGACTCTGAGTCAGCCAATGTCAACCTGTACAAGTCTGGAACAGTATTGGTAGAGGGCAACCCCAAACAGTTTCAGCTTGATTTTCACATAATCGAATAGCAGGACAAGCCACCCTGAACGTGTCAGACCACACCTCTTCATTAAACAACCCTACAGGCGAGCAACCCCAAGAGGAAAGTCACCCAGTAAGACGAACAGCAGGTGAACACACCCCAGTCAACACAAAAACGTTGTCCAGCTCAACAACAACCACCCTTAACCAGACCTGGAGAGCTGGAGGAGCTGGAGCCGGAGAGCTGCCCCCCCCCCCCAAGACCTGAGGGACCCCCCCCCCCCTCCCCAGACCTGCGGGATCCCCCCCCCCCACCCAGACCTGCAGGACCCCCCCCAGACCTTAGCAAGTTACCTGTTGAGGAGGTCCAGGGAGGTGTGGAACCTCTGGGCGTCTCTGTGTTTCTCCTCCAGACTCTTCTCAACCTGTTGATTCTCCCTCTGCACCTCCTTCATCTTCCTCTCCAGGTCCCTCCTCTCCTCCTCCTCCTCCTGCAGATTACTTTGTAGAATATCTACCTGCTCCAGGGCTTCATCCAGCCGGCTACGCAGGTCCTGTTTTATCAATCACATTTCAACCAATCAATCAATCAAATGTAGTTTTTTTTATCACCAGTTGTTTATCACAATGTTCTTATGAGTCTTTCCACGCAAAGTCTGTGGATTGTCCAATTACAGTCTGTGGATTGTCCAATTACAGTCTGTGGATTGTCCAATTACAGTCTGTGGATTGTCCAATTACAGTCTGTGGATTGTCCAATTACAGTCTGTGGATTGTCCAATTACAGTCTGTGGATTGTCCAATTACAGTCTGTGCATTGTCCAATTACAGTCTGTGGATTGTCCAATTACAGTCTGTGGATTGTCCAATTACAGTCTGTGAATTGTCCAATTACAGTCTGTGGATTGTCCAATTACAGTCTGTGGATTGTCCAATTACAGTCTGTGGATTGTCCAATTACAGTCTGTGGATTGTCCAATTACAGTCTGTGCATTGTCCAATTACAGTCTGTGGATTGTCCAATTACAGTCTGTGGATTGTCCAATTACAGTCTGTGGATTGTCCAATTACAGTCTGTGGATTGTCCAATTACAGTCTGTGGATTGTCCAATTACAGTCTGTGCATTGTCCAATTACAGTCTGTGGATTGTCCAATTACAGTCTGTGGATTGTCCAATTACAGTCTGTGGATTGTCCAATTACAGTCTGTGGATTGTCCAATTACAGTCTGTGCATTGTCCAATTACAGTCTGTGCATTGTCCAATTACAGTCTGTGGATTGTCCAATTACAGTCTGTGGATTGTCCAATTACAGTCTGTGGATTGTCCAATTACAGTCTGTGGATTGTCCAATTACAGTCTGTGGATTGTCCAATTACAGTCTGTGCATTGTCCAATTACAGTCTGTGGATTGTCCAATTACAGTCTGTGGATTGTCCAATTACAGTCTGTTGATTGTCCAATTACAGTCTGTGGATTGTCCAATTACAGTCTGTGGATTGTCCAATTACAGTCTGTGGATTGTCCAATTACAGTCTGTGGATTGTCCAATTACAGTCTGTGGATTGTCCAATTACAGTCTGTGGATTGTCCAATTACAGTCTGTGGATTGTCCAATTACAGTCTGTGGATTGTCCAATTACAGTCTGTGCATTGTCCAATTACAGTCTGTGGATTGTCCAATTACAGTCTGTGGATTGTCCAATTACAGTCTGTGGATTGTCCAATTACAGTCTGTGGATTGTCCAATTACAGTCTGTGGATTGTCCAATTACAGTCTGTCGATTGTCCAATTACAGTCTGTGGATTGTCCAATTACAGTCTGTGGATTGTCCAATTACAGTCTGTGGATTGTCCAATTACAGTCTGTGGATTGTCGAAGACTACAAGTACCATCAGGTTTGGAGTCCATAACACTGAAATTCCAATCCCTGTTCTCTGCCATACTTTTCAATGAGGGAACTGTGGGACTTTGGTTGACCTTATGCATTGACTGGCATTGATAATGGAATTGTCCCCAAGACTGGTATCCCATGTTGAGTGATTTGTCTGACCTGTGTTTGTATCTGGTGTTGTGAGAGGAGACCTTTGACAGCCATCAGGGTGCTGTTGCATTGGGAAGTGCGGCCCCGGAGAGGTGAGGAGGAGGAGGACGAAGGTTGACCACCAGAGACATAACCCTCCTCACCACCATGAACCAGCTGAACAGGAAGTAGAATGGGTTGGAGAAAGAGAAGGCAACATCCTGAGTATCCTGAAATATGTCAAAATCTAGACCACACGAACAACATGATAGAGACATGATATAGACACACAACTGACATGTTAGTATTACCATCATGAACCAGCTGAACAGGAAGTGGAATGGGTTGGAGAAGGCAACATCCTGAGTAGCTTTGCTTAAAAGAACCTGAACACATACAAAACGGCTAGTTTCTCACACCCAGACTAAGTCTAGTCTTGGATTACAACACACTGTTGTGTCCCAAATGGCACCCTATTCCCTATATAGTGCAATATTTTAGACCAGAGTCCTATTCCCTGTATAGTGCACTACTTTAGACCAGAGCCCCTATTCCCTATATAGTGCACTACTTTAGACCAGAACCCTATTCCCTATATAGTGCACTACTTTAGACCAGAGCCCTATTCCCTATATAGTGCACTACTTTAGACCAGGGCCCTATTCCCTATATAGTGCACTACTTTAGAACAGGGGCCCTATTCCCTATATAGTGCACTACTTTAGACCAGAGCCCTATTCCCTATGTAGTGCACTACTTTAGACCAGAGCCCTATTCCCTATGTAGTGCACTACTTTAGACCAGAGTCCTATTCCCTGTATAGTGCACTACTTTAGACCAGAGTCCTATTCCATATATAGTGCACTACTTTTGACCAGAGCCCTATTCCCTATATAGTGCACTACTTTTGACCAGAGCGTTATGGGTCCTGGTTAAAATGAGTACGCTATAGGGAATAGGGTGTCAATTTCGGACACAGCCTCTCACTTTAATTTCCACGACTGAATCTGGTTCTGGGAAACCGGCACTGATAAAAAGCACTGATAGTGATATGATATGCCCAGGCCAGGCCTGAATACCTGTGTGATGCTGGTTAGGACCTGCAGCAGGCTGAATACCTGTGTGATGCTGGTTAGGACCTGCAGCAGGCTGACTACCTGTGTGATGCTGGTTAGGACCTGCAACAGGCTGACTACCTGTGTGATGGTGGTTAGGACCTGCAGCAGGCTGACTACCTGTGTGATGCTGGTTAGGACCTGCAGGAGGCTGACTACCTGTGTGATGCTGAATACCTGTGTGATGCTGGTTATGTCCTGCAGCAGGCTGACTACCTGTGTGATGCTGACTACCTGTGTGATGCTGGTTAGGACCTGCAGGAGGCTGAATATCTGTGTGATGCTGGTTAGCACCTGCAGGAGGCTGACTACCTGTGTGATGCTGGTTAGGACCTTCTGAAAGTTGTCCATGTCTGTCCTGTCCTCCGCTCTGCTTGTCTCCTGTAACAGTTTTTATTTTATTTCACGAGGCAAGTCAGTTATTAAGAACTAATTATTTACAACAACGGCCTCTTATGGGGGCGGGGCCCGGGATTAAAAATATAAATGCATGAAACCAAACATACAGGAAGCCATAGGGGTCAAAAATACAGGAAGCCATAGGGGTCAAACATACAGGAAGCCATAGGGGTCAAACATACAGGAAGCCATAGGGGTCAAACATACAGGAAGCCATAGGTGTCAAACATACAGGAAGCCATAGGGGTCAAACATACAGGAAGCCATAGGGGTCAAACATACAGGAAGCCATAGGGGTCAAACATACAGGAAGCCATAGGGGTCAAACATACAGGAAACCATAGGGGTCAAACATACAGGAAGCCATAGGGGTCAAACATACAGGAAGCCATAGGGGTCAAACATACAGGAAACCATAGGGGTCAAACATACAGGAAGCCATAGGGGTCAAACATACAGGAAGCCATAGGGGTCAAACATACAGGAAGACATGGGGGTCAAACATACAGGAAGCCATAGGGGTCAAACATACAGGAAGCCATAGGGGTCAAACATACAGGAAGACATGGGGGTCAAACATACCGGAAGCCATAGGGGTCAAACATACAGGAAGCCATAGTGGTCAAACATACAGGAAGCCATAGTGGTCAAACATACAGGAAGCCATAGGGGTCAAACATACAGGAAGCCATGGGGGTCAAACATACAGGAAGCCATAGGGGTCAAACATATAGGAAGCCATAAGGGTCAAACATACAGGAAGCCATAAGGGTCAAACATACAGGAAGCCATAGGGGTCAAACATACAGGAAGCCATAGGGGTCAAACATACAGGAAGCCATAGGGGTCAAACATACAGGAAGCCATAGGGGTCAAACATACAGAAAGCCATAGGGGTCAAACATACAGGAAGCCATAGGGGTCAAACATACAAGAAGCCATAGGGGTCAAACATACAGGAAGCCATAGGGGTCAAACATACAGGAAGCCATAGGGGTCAAACATACAGGAAGCCATAGGGGTCAAACATACAGGAAGCCATAGGGGTCAAACAAACAGGAAGCTATAGGGGTCAAACATACAGGAAGCCATAGGGGTAAAACATACAGGAAACCATAGGGGTCAAACATACAGGAAGCCATAGGGGTCAAACATACAGGAAACCATAGGGGTCAAACATTCAGGAAGCCATAGGGGTCAAACATACAGGAAGCCATAGGGGTCAAACATACAGGAAACCATAGGGGTCAAACATACAGGAAGCCATAGGGGTCAAACATACAGGAAACCATAGGGGTCAAACATACAGGAAGCCATAGGGGTCAAACATACAGGAAGCCATAGGGGTCAAACATACAGGAAGCCATAGGGGTCAAACATACAGGAAGCCATAGGGGTCAAACATACAGGAAGCCATAGGGGTCAAACATACAGTAAGCCATAGGGGACAAACATACAGGAAACCATAGGGGTCCAACATACAGGAAGCCATAGGGGTCAAACATACAGGAAACCATAGGGGTCAAACATACAGGAAGCCATAGGGCTCAAACATACAGGAAGCCATAGGGGTCAAACATACAGGAAGCCATAGGGGTCAAACATACAGGAAATCATAGGGGTCAAACATACAGGAAGCCATAGGGGTCAAACATACAGGAAGACATGGGGGTCAAACATACAGGAAGCCATAGGGGTCAAACATACAGGAAGCCATAGGGGTCAAACATACAGGAAGACATGGGGGTCAAACATACCGGAAGCCATAGGGGTCAAACATACAGGAAGCCATAGTGGTCAAACATACAGGAAGCCATAGTGGTCAAACATACAGGAAGCCATAGGGGTCAAACATACAGGAAGCCATGGGGGTCAAACATACAGGAAGTCATAGGGGTCAAACATATAGGAAGCCATAAGGGTCAAACATACAGGAAGCCATAAGGGTCAAACATACAGGAAGCCATGGGGGTCAAAAATACAGGAAGCCATAAGGGTCAAACATACAGGACACCATAGGGGTCAAACATACAGGAAGCCATAGGGGTCAAACATACAGGAAACCATAGGGGTCAAACATACAGGAAGTCATAGGGGTCAAACATACAGGAAGCCATAGGGGTCAAACATACAGGAAGCCATAGGGGTCCAACATACAGGACGCCATAGGGGTCAAACATACAGGAAGCCATAGGGGTCAAACATACAGGAAGCCATGGGGGTCTGGCGGGCGCCCACAGAGTGGGTAAGACCTCCACCCCCTCTCACCCCTGACACACCCCAGACTGCCCCAGACTATCCCAGACTGCCCCTGACACACCCCAGACTGCCCCTGACTGCCCCTGACACACCCCAGACTGCCCCTGACTGTCCCAGACTGCCCCTGACACACCCCTGACTCTCCCAGACTGTCCCAGACTGTCCCAGACTGCCCCAGACTGTCCCAGACTGCTCCTGACACACCCCAGACTGCCCCAGACTGCACCTGACACACCCCAGACTGCCCCTGACACACCCAAGACTGCACCAGACTGCCCCTGACACACCCCAGACTGCCCCTGACTGTCCCAGACTGGCCCAGACTGGCCCAGACTGCCCCTGACACACCCCAGACTGGCCCAGACTGCTCCTGACACACCCCAGACTGCCCCAGACTGCCCCTGACACACCCCAGACTGCCCCAGACTGCCCCTGACTGCCCCAGACTGTCCCAGACTGGCCCAGACTGCCCCTGACACACCCCAGACTGGCCCAGACTGCCCCAGACTGCCCAAGACTGCCCCTGGGGAATCCTGTATGTGTGTTTGTGTGTGTGTGTGTGTGTGTGTGTGTGTGTGTGTCTCACCATCCTGTCCAGACTGGTCTGCATGGCAGCAAGGCCTGTATCCTTCTCACTGTTCTGGGCTCTGAGATGTTTTACCATGTCTGCCAGCTCCAGGATCCTACACACACACACGTGTGCACGTGCACACGCATATGCTCACACACACGCACACGCACACGCTCACACACAGACACACACACACACACACACACACACACACACACACACACACACACACACACACACACACACACACACACACACACACACACACACACACACACACATACACACACACACTTTTCAGATCATATAGCCTAGGCATCTGACAGAATGATCTGAGGAAGTACTCATGA